>NC_056751.1:96562405-96749905 GCF_019279795.1 Protopterus annectens
TCTTTTAAATCTCATTCCTCCCCTATATGTATTGTTTCCACAATTCCCATTTTTTAGAATACGGGAGATTGTTGTCACATGTAATACACAACCAGTACTTGCCAGAGATTCCTGCAGCTCCTTCAGTGTTGCTGTAGGTCTCTTGGCAGCCTCCCTGACCAGTTTTCATCTTGTCTTTTCATCAATTTTAGAGGGACGTCCAGTTCTTTGCAACGTCACTGTTGTCCCATATTTTCTCCACTTGTTGATGACTGTCTTCACTGTGTTCCATGCTATATTCAATGCTGTGGAAATTTTTTTTTTTACCCTTCACCTGACTGATACCTTTCAACAATGAGATCCCTTTGATGCTTTGTAAACTCTCTGCGAACCATGGCTTTTGCTGTAGCAGACAGCTGAGTACATCAGGAAAATCCTACTAGGACAGCTGAACTTTATTTGGGGTTAATCATAGTCTCTTTAATTGACGGCAGGTGTGTACCCAAGAAGACTGAATGCTGTAATTAAATCAAAAGGTGCTTCAACAAAGTATTAGTTTAAGGGTATGCACACTTATGTATCCAGCTTATTGTACGTTTTTTATTTTTTATATTTTTCTCCTAACACATTTGTTTGTTTTTCAATTGAATTGCACAGGTTATAGGTCACATTAAAGGAGAGAAAAAGTTTTGAAATTATTTATTGTGGTCTCATTTTCTTTTTATATCACAAAATCCTAGCATTTTAACAGGGGTGTGTTTACCTTTTTATATCCACTGTATGTGGGAAGAGACTAAACAAAAGATAATACAAAAACTGAGAAAATGGAAGCTCTGTTATAAGGATAAGGATACAACCATAAGCTACAAGCAGTTAAAAAAATGTTTAGTCCCTTTAGTCTTATACACAGGCCAGGTATATTTTTATAATCCAGAGGAGAATATGTGGATAGCAATTAATAAAGAGCTGAAGGATTTTATCTGGGAGGGGAAGACAGCAAGAGTCAAGTGGGATAAGCTGATTCTTCCAATAGAAAGCAGATTAGGATTACTCAATTTGAAGGGGTATTTCAGAGCAACTCAGTTAAGGCTCCTATGCATAGCACAATCAGAAAACTATAATTCCAAGTGGAAAAGAATGATGAAAAATGGGGGAAGCTCAAGAAACAAGGAGAGACTGGGATTTTGGATGCAGACCTTTACTAAGAATAACAATAATCAAACAGAATATTGTATTTATAAAGTATTATAAGAACTAAGCCAACATAAGAATGGAGAAATGAGTTTCTCCCAATAGGGATGACTGCAATTATGGATACATACAATAGGGAAGAGGGGGCTGGAATATATTGGAGAAAAACTGGCAAAGGAACCAAGGTACTGGGAGCAACTAACTATAGAGGGAAAGGTAACAGAATGGGATGGGAAGATGCCAAGAATTTATTTGGACTGCAGGTTAAAGACAGCCTTCCCTATCAAGGATTGATATCAGAGTATAGGCATGGAGAAAGAAATAGGGGGTCCTAAACAAAAGACCAGCACCGGTAGAGTTTTTAGTAGAATCTAGAACAGAAGCTGCCGTTAAAATAGAGTAAATAGTAGAGCGTATAAAATGTTGCTGTGGTAGCGTTGATGCCTCACAGCAAGATGTTGTCCTGTTCGATACTCAGCTAAAGCGTCTTCTGTGTGGAGACATGCCTGAGTGGGCGTACCTTCGTTGAAGGTTGTACGTCAGGGCTGGCAACTCAGTACGTAAAAATCTGATGCCAATCATTAGTGGACCGGAGTTCCGCTGTGCCGACCCCTAACTGGGAAAAGCCAAAAGATACAAGTAGAGCATATAAAATATTGCATGATAACTATAAGAACCAATCAGAGGAGGTTAGAAAGGATTGGGAAGAGAGACTGTATAAGCAATTCACAAAGAAACAATGGGGGGGGGGGTGTATATGTATATCTCCCAAATATGCAACAACATCTAGAAGATTTATATTTTTTGCTTGGAATTGTTTACACAGATATTTTTATACCTCAAATAGAGTCCAGAGAATTTTTTCTCAGGTAGACAGGAAATGTTGGAGGTTTGATGGGGAAGAAAGAGGCAATTGGGAACATAATTTCTGGGAGTGTAATGAGCTGACAGACTTTAAGGAATCCTTGCAGACTGCTCTGTCAGAGATGGTAGATGAGCAAATTATTTGGTATAGCTAGGGAAATAATTTTTTTGAGCTGTGATACAGAATCAGAATTGCCTAGACATAATAAGGCCTTGCAGAGTCTAATTATGGTGGCCACCAAAAAAGCACTTACTAGAAAATGGAAATCAAAGTCTAAAAAAACTGTACTAGAAGTAGTGAATATAGTAACAGAGATAAAACAACTGGAATTAGAATCTCTAGAAAAGGATAGGGGCAAATTACATAGGAAAAAATAGGAGCTGTGGGAACAATAAAAACAGGGAGGAATGAGGTTTAAAAGAAGACAGGACTTGAATTAGCTATGTAATGTCTGACTGACAATGATCGGGTAGATTATAAGTGATGTATAACTGGGACTGTGTCAGTATGGTTTGTGATGTAAAATTCTTGCAATTAGGATTGTGTCAATATAGTTTGTTTTCATTTCTATAAATGAATCACTGCTTATGTCATAAGTGATAATTTAATAAACATGTTTCTTGATTAAAAAAAAAAAAAACTTTCAGGCTAAAAAAAAATAAAAAAAAAAACATGAGGCGTCTTATAATACCTGTCAAGTTTTTTAAGAGATGGAGGCTGGGAATCAGAAGCCTGAGAAGCTGTTGAAAAAGTGTCTAACAGGGCAGGTAGGATGGGAAGGACAGCAGAGGGCATAGGGGACTCCATCTGGAGGAGTTCATAATACCTCTTTTGGGCATCAGAAACCTGAGTGCAGTCCCATTTAAAAAAATTATATCATACAAGAGATTCTATCCCCAAAAGAAAGTCCCTCAAAAGGAGAATCTGGACTAATGGAATCCCCCCCCCCCCCCTTAGAACCACAGTCCAATGGAGAAGGAATCTGAGAGGAGCAGGCCAAAGACTTTCCCCAAGAGTCAAATTCCTCATCACAATAACCCTGCCCCTTAGGCCTCTTAAGAGAAGTTGATGACTGGGGGGGGGTAGTCAGGAACATAAACTCCCTGGGGAGGTTTTAAGGCCATGAGTGCATTAAATATTCTGTGTGTAAAATCCTGCTGTTCACACTGGGGATCTTTAGCAGCAGGGAAATATGTTTTGTTTTCTGCTTCTTTTTCAAAGGGACATCAACCCTAAAGACCTTAGGAGGTTTGGACCCTTGCCAACATTCAGTCAATGTAGTGGGAATCTCCTCCCAAACAAGAATCTGTGGAACACCCCTTGGTCCCTCGGACATGATCAGCCTAGATCCCCCATCAACATCCTTAATGGATGTCTGCAGAGCCTCTGAGAGTGTGTGAGAAGCCAGATTCATGCCAGCCTCTAAAAGGGGCATGACAGAGGAATCCGACAGAACTGGGCAATCCCCTGGGCTTTCTTCAACCTCAAAAGAGATGTCGGGGAAGGCAGTACAGCAGACCTCACTTTTTTGGTCATCTTCCTGGCAGAGAGCTGACCCTCAGGACAGGATGATTCTGCCAACACACCCTGCCCCATCAACTTAAGATGCTGGTTCTCCAAGTAGACAGACAGAGAAGAGAGACTACTACAAAGGGTTTTAGGGACAAATGCTTGAAAAACTGAGCATGAAATAACGTCGTGAGAAGCACCCAAGCAAATCAAACACTGCTCCTGATGGTCCTTATGGGAAGTCTCTGTCCCACACTGACATTCTCTCTTTCTGAATGATTCCCAGCAAAAAGAAAAACAAGGTAAGAAGAAAACCCCAATGGGGATCTTTATCTGAAAATGGCTTGGTAACCAGCATATATGAAGGAGCATTCTGACTGATGATTGAGGATGGCATTGGGTTGCCAGCAAAGAAGTTCTGAGGTAGGTACAGCTGTATGTCACCTTTAACCTTTATGCTCGACTCTGTGAGTGGGGAGCATATGTGTGATGTACGATGTCCTTGAAAACCAAAGGCTTTGGTAGATTGGCTGGACGTTAGGCTGCCCTTGGCAGGGGATCACTTTAGTAAAGAATACTGCAACTGTGATATGGAAGGATATCTACAGGAAGTTTCTAAAGAAATAACTAAATGTACAACAAAGAGTTCCACTACATTATGTTATTTAATCAGTTTTATTTTTGCTATCCAGTAATTTGGAAATAATTCTCTAGCCTTACTGAAGTGCTATTTTTTTTCTGCTGCATGGCACAGCTATAACGGAATTCAAAGTCCTTCATAAAGAGGAGACATTGCTACAGCTAATCTAGACTAGAATTATAACCACTTCTATTAGTGGCTCTGCATATAGTGGGAACTTGTGAAGCACTACCTGTCATGCCTTCTCACTTATATCTTACTGAGCAGGACACTCTTCATATAGCTTCTATGTGTAATACTTTTGATACAGCATATGCAAGAGCTCAAACTGGGGCCCTCTCCCTCAGAAATGCAATAAGTCTGTATTATCTCAATTTCTTTAAGATGTTCTGGACAATGACCAGTGTATTCCTTGTAAATGGTATCAATTTTAGGGCATAAAACCTCAGCCTTGACAGCACAGGCCAACATAAATAAAGAAAAATGCTTTCATGGCTTTGAATTTTTTTTTTTTTGTGGGAAAAGCTGTTTCCTCAGCTAATTGCTTTACTCTAGAAGCTGTAGACAATCTTCATCCTGCTTTTACGGTTTTCCTTCAGTGAGATTCTAAGAAGACTAACACAAATGCATGTCTGAGTCCATGTTTCTCATACTCACACATTTTTTAAGATGCCCTTTCCGCAGACTACATAAATCCTTTATGTCCACTGTAGTTTCCACTTGGACAAAGAAATCCATCTCTTTTAATGTCAACATTTTCTTTGTCAATAGCCTAGAAAGTAAAATGCCTTGCATATCCCACAATCTGCAATGTATGGTTTTAAGCACCAGTGTACTTGAGTGAGGTTCTTCACATCTAGCGTAGAATTCAATTCCAGATGGACATGTTTTCTCTAAGAGTTCAAGACAAACTCCACTTTTAATCAGGAACCTCATCTAGTTCCTTCTAAAGATCAACACAAATGTGTCAGATGCTAAAGCTGCAAATTTAGTTTGCTAAAAGCAGACACATTTGTACACATATATCCTGCTGGCACTGTTAGGTTGTTTAATGTAGGAATTAAACTATTAAAGTATGGTAGGGGTGGGGTGGTTAGGTTTGGAGGAAATTATGTAACAAAGTGGTTAAGTAGGGGAAGGGGATTATATAGGGGTGTGTAGGAGAGGGACTAGTGTCTTTGTTGTGGATTTTGGAATATACCGGTCCTTCCCTTCCTTTATTTGCGTTACAAGTTTTTTACAGGGTTTTATGCAATTTACAGATAAAGAAGAGGTTGTTTTAGAGGAGTTTTGGAGAGAACCCTTCTATTCCCTCTTTCTTTGCGGAATGGTTACAGAACAATTGGAGTGGGTAGAGGCACATTACTCAGGTTGCCACAGTGAGAGGTTGTTTTAGTGTTTTTTTAACATAGTGGTGAGCAGTTCAACACTGCCCTTAATAATGAACTACAGATAATGTGATTGTGCTCTGATGATTCTAAGCTACATTTGTCTGCTTGAATACTGAATAAACTGTTCATACTGGTTATCATGGTTTCCTTATTGCGTTGGGGTAGGGGTTTATGTAAAAAAGAGTCAAGTAGTCTCAAGCTAAGAATGTTTCCCTAGAACAAATAACACGTAACAAAACATCACCTAAATACACCAAAATTTATCAAACACTGAAACTCTTGCAAAATAAACCTTGCTATACAACTACAAAGTTGATCTACCTAAAAGTAAACATATTTCTTCAATTTTTTTAACTTGCCAATAAGAATGATAGACCTAGACAGAAATAATTAGTTCAAGTCAAACACTAGTCAACTCAATGTAAAATAATTAAAAACTCATAATAATGAATGCAAAGGATCAAAAGTATTGCCAAAAAATGAAATAATTAATAATATGAGATATTAAAATGACGAAACAAGTCATAGATATTCAGAATTGCCAATTAGCTGAAACACCTGATGTTCATCAGGATCATTTGTATATGTCCTATCACCCTCTGATACAAGAGGTTTGGGAGGTCACTCAGTGGAAGTTCTAGCATTGCTGGAGTTTTCATTTTGTTTTTACTGATTAGTTTTTCAGTGACCTTCTCATTCATTGTTTTAGTTTGTTGTTTGGGATATTTTTGCAGTGACCCTAATGATAATGGACATCAGCTGGGTATAACATCCCTGTGTTTCTAATGCTTAGTCAAACACTCTGCTTTTTTTGTGATGACGAGGTCATAAGGCCGAAATATGCATATCCATAGCTAGTGGGGGTTGGTTTATTGGCCTGAAATTGTCCATTAAAATGACGAAACAAGTCATGTGTATTCAGAATTGTCCATTAGTTGAAACACCTGATGTTCATCAGGATAGCTTACATATATCGCATGTGCCTCTGATACAAGAGGTTTGGGAGGTCACTCAGCTGGGTATAACAGCCCTGTGTTTCTAATACTTAGTCAAACACTCTGCTTGTCCTGTGCTGACAAGGTCATAACAAGGCCGAAATATGCATATCCACTGCTAGTGGGGTTTGGCATTATTGGCCTGAAATTGTCCATTAAAACCACGAAACAAGTCATGGGCATTCAGAATTGCCAATTAGCTGAAACACCTGATGTTCATCAGGAACATTTGCATATATCCCATGTGCCTCTGATACAAGAGGTTTGGAAGGTCACTTAGTGGAAGTTCTAACTTTGCTGGAGTTTTCATTTTGTTTTTGCTGATTGATTTTTCAGTGACCTTCTCACTCATTGTTTTAGTTTGTTGTTTGGGATATTTTTGCAGTGACCCTAATGATAATGGACATCAGCTGGGTATAACAGCCCTGTGTTTCTAATGTTTAGACAAACACTCTGCTTGTCCTGTGCTAACAAGGTCATAACAAGGCCAAAATATACATATCCATAGCTAGTGGGGTTTGGGTTTATTGACCTGAAATTGTCCATTAAAACGACGAAACAAGTCATGGGCATTCAGAATTGCCAATTAGCTGAAACACCTTATGTTCATCAGGATCATTTGCATATATCCCATATGCCTCTGATACAAGAGGTTTGGGAGGTCACTCAGTGGAAGTTCTAGCTTTGCTGGAGTTTTCATTTTGTTTTTACTGATTGTTTTTTCAGTGGCCTTCTCACTCATTGTTTTAGTACTACCAGGTAAGTCAAATATGTTCTAGCTGCCTATATGGTTCCTCTTTAGATTCTGCCACATGCTTACAAAAACACATAGGCAATGTTAAAGTTCACTTCTGTTGCACTCATTTTGGTCAATATTATCATGTGTGTCAACCAGTGAGGATGAAAGCCAAACTGCTCTCCTCTAGCACGGCCCTCCACAATCTGGCACCCTTCAACTCCAAGTTCAGGAACAATAAAAAATGCAGCAGTCCTCAGCAGAGGATCAGCAAGAATTGAGTCTGTCCTTTCCCAATCTAGCAAGACTGAACAGCAAGCTAAAAAAAAGCAGTCTGGTACTTATACCCTCTGTCCTAAGGAATTCCAGGCCCTCTGCCATACTCAACTCACTCTAAGTTGAGTAGGAAAAAAGGGCCTTCCTCCTTTAAAAACTGTAGCAAGCTGCTTGATAAAACTTATGCTGTTGTACACACAGCCCTTAAGAAAGTGCTTCAGTACTGACAGCAAGAGTTGTATTTCATTTCCATACTGGCATTCAAAAATGGCAGTACAGAAAATAAATGCTAACACTGCACTACTGAATGACTGGCATCTGTTGAATGTTCACCTTAACACCTTGTACCTAGGGCACCTGCCCCCTTCTCCCCTCCCCAACTATACTTCTGACATGGTTTATTCCAGCATACAAAGTTGACAGATACTGCTCTCTATATAAGGATTCAATCTATATTTTTTTCTCAGACAGAAGATAAAATTATGATATGCATTTGTTTTGGGAAGAGGAACTTTATTATAGGCAAAAAATAATCCTAACTCCCTTCTCTGGCATGCACAATCTGTACAACTACCAGGGAGGAAAGGGAATTCAAACAGCAGCAAGAAGTAAAAAATGGCAACTATTCTTCAGAGGGAACACAATGCATCCCTGGATACAAATGATCCACTGTTATGGGAAGCACATAGTTTCTGCATCCTATTGGGTCTATATTAAATAATCGAAAGGACCGTTCGTCGAACGGCATTTTCGGTGCTATTACATCGAACATGTCATTCACAGAATTGTCCGTAGTGAGATTGTGATACAGTGAGGATCGGCAAATTTGCCCTTTCCTCACTATAGTGCTATCTCGGAGTTGGCATATATAATTAGCATGGGGGTGTGGAAGGCGCAGACCCCCACAAGAGCGGAAATCGATGAATGGCATTTTTGATGTAATGCCGTTCGCTGACGGGAGCTTTTGATTATTTAATATAGACTCATCCTATTTCATCAGTCCATCTGATCCAACAAATGGTACATTATCCCAAGCTGTCCAACATCTTGGATGGAATCATGACTCGACAACTTTTAGAACTGAAGCATCAAATGCAACTCTGTTTCTGGAAATGGTGTCCAAGAGCATTATTTGCTGGTCCACAGTTGACCATGTTACTGCTGCACATACATCAACTGAACCTTTCCTAAAAAAAGCAGTGCAGGTTGCCATAGTTCTAGTGGAATGAGCTTTTTCTTTCTTAAGTAAAACTTTAATTACTGGTTCCAGTGGTGGAGACCTGAACATATCGCTGGTTCCAGTGGTGGATATCTGAACATACTGCTGGTTCCAGTGGTGGAGACATGAAATTAATCAGCTCAGACCGGAACACCACCTGTAGATCTAGCTTAAGTATAAAAAAAAGTAAAGAAAATTTGGAAAATATTAAAGGATAACAATGAACTGTTTAAATTAGTGAGTGAGTCACTCAAATTTGTTAACTGTGGGGGGGCTTAATATTAAGGATGTTAATACTAAGGTAAGAATGTTTTAGAAAAATAACTGATACAGTTCTTGAACATAACAAAGGGGCTATAAACAGTTACAACTGTAACAAATGTAAGTTTATAAATGACAGTCCTTGGACCTTATATGTAAGTGCAGGTAGTACTACAATTTTTCTCGCACATCAGAATATGTGGTATACACGGCGGTTTATTGTTCATATGAAAGTTTTTACATAGGTAAGACCATTAGAAGACTGAAAGACAGAATAGCACATCTTACAGATATTAAGAATAAAGATGATTCTAATGCACTGTTTAAAACACACTACAGTTTGTTCTAGTTTTAAATGATTTTATGCAGTGTTATTGATATTGCAAGAAGCAATGTAAGGGGTTATAGTAGAAAAGACTAGAGTATAAACAGCAAATAATCTTGAATGAATATAAAATATAAAATATAAATAAAACATTTACCAAGGGAAATGATAGTGAGGGCATTAAAATGGTCCTCACTTATAGCAGTGACGTGGGTAACATTTGTGATATTATTAAACGACACTGGCAAATATTGTACACTGACCCAGAGCTTAAGACACAAATAGGGAATGCTCCGAAATTTATTTTTAGGAGGAATAAGAATCTAAAGGATATATTATGTAAGGAACCCTGTAATAAGAGAAATATTAAGATTAATAGTAAAGGTACCTTCCCATGTTATCAATTTAAGGCTTGTCACTTCATATTGCAATCTCAAATATTTGTACATCCCGGGACTAATAAACAATATGTTTAAAACTAAGAATTTGGTATATATAGCTGTATGTCAAGGATGTGAAACTTACTATGTGGGGAAAACCAATAATATGTTTAAGACCAGAATTTACAAACATTTATCAGATATTAGACTTGGTAATGAGCGTAATGCTTTGGCATTACATGTGAAGGATAACCCTACGCATTCATTTCTATTTATGGTGATACAGGTTGTGATTCCAAACACCAGGGGGGGGGCAATTTGGTAAATGAAACTGAATGTGCTGAAACCAGGTGGATAGTGCGATTAGGAGCAGATAGGTCTCTTGGTATTAATGGGTATATACCTTTAAAACCCATCCTAAAGAAAAGGAGGGCTTTTTATTGAAATGTGATAGGCTGATATTTATTTTAAATATGTGAGGTTTTATACTGTGTGTTATCTGATGAAGGGCATATGGCCTGAAAGCGCTCATCTGTGGAAATAAAGTTTTATGGTACTTTTATCGACGTGGCTGTCCTCTGTTTGCTTGTTTTTGGATATTTGTGGATCTGCTACGTACAGAGGACTTTGGTGCAAGAGACTGTTTTTTCTTAGCTTTGTGTATACTGGTATCTTTCTCTTAGCACACATGTCGGAGTTTAATGAAGGAAGTCTGGAATTGGCTTATAATCCTAGAGGAACATTGGATAGATTGACTAATGAAGCAGATGGCAGGAACTTGCTTCATAAAGTTAACCCCCTACCTCATTTAGACATACAACGCTTGACTAATATGGACTCTGATGCAGAAGTGAATAATGAAGGTGAGCCTGAATTTCAAGAATTGGCCCTGAAGCTGTATAAAGATGTTATGAGACTGAAGCGGCTTCAGTGGCAAAGATTTCATCTAGAGGCATGCCTGAAATATAATGTAATCCCTAGGGGCATGCGAGTTTTATGCATGCCGACACAGGGTGAACTGTATCCTGACCTTTTAGCCAAATGGCAGGAAATTAACCTGCAAACCAGTTTATCCTACATACGTTTGTTGCTAGAACACTTCAGCCCTATTGAACAACAACTTGTTAGAGACATTCAAGAGTTACAAAAGGATATGGAGAATCGCTTTTCGGAGGAGCACCAGGTGGAGAGATTAAATAATATTTTTTACTCAGTGTCAGTGTATGACATCAAATTACAATAAATTAAGACCAAAAAATTAGAGCGAAATCTCAAGGATTTCTCCCTGAATAATCTATTCAGTTGGCCTAGGGGTAGAGCGGACACTATTGAGAGGTGTATGGGCGCCACCAATAGGGAGCCAGCTCCAAACCAACAAATGGAGGAGAGATTAGCACGTACAGAGAACACCACCAATAGTAAACAGAGTACGTGCCCTCCACTTCCTGGTTCTACGGTCAATCCCTTGCATACAACAACTACAGTGTGTATGCCTTGCGACACGGAGGAAATATGACAAGGACATTCTGTTAACAATGATTCTAGCAATGTTGGACTAATGCAGGGAGCTAGACCAAAGAATGTTTCCAACGTTTACAGCAGAACTTTTCCAATGCTACCAGCATCAGTGCGCAAGAAGAACGTGTGCAGATGGAGTGCGTCGCAGACAAACGAACACAAGAGACGAAAGGTGTCGGAATGACTAGGGTGGTCAGTGACAATGGTGATATTGTTGTTAATATTTCAGATATTATTCTGGATGATATAACATTGGAAGTACTCAATAAGGGACTGATGTTTATACCGCAGGCTCTAGCAGAGCACAGCCAGGTGATTTTAGATATTTTAAGTTTCGCAAGAAATGTGATGTTACAACAGATGTATCAGGATACTAGAAATGTTATTAGTAATGCAAATGAAAATGTAAGCAATGTTTTAAAACTTAAACATCCTAGCACTTTCATGCCAATTTTTAATCCAGCATTAAATGTTTTCTTTAGAATGTGTGAACAAGAATTTGAAGAATATTTTAATAGTTTTAGGAAGAAAAAGTTTCATAACTTAACCCTTGAACAGAAAGAAGCGTTACAAGAATTAACACAAAATGAAAACATCATTGTGAAACAAGCAGATAAGGGGGGGGCAATTGTTATAATGAACAAATCAATGTATTGCTCCAAATTAAATGTGATGCTTAGTGACGTGCATACTTTTATTAGGATGAATCCCATCATGGTTAATAACCACATAGGTAAAGTACACAATTCTATTAGGAACATGCATTCAGCAGGTTTTATTAATGAGGACCTAAGAGATTTTTTATTTATACAAAATCCTGTTACACCGATGTTTAAAGCCCTCCCTAAGATTCATAAGGATGCTAAAGACCCACCCCTGAGACCTATTGTGTCAGGTAGGGGTTGGGTCACAGAGCACATATCCATCTGGTTGGAGACCACACTGAGACCTATAGTGGAGGAGGTTCCAAGGATTTTAAGGGACACAGCACATTTTTTGGGTTCTGTTTCAGAATATTTATTAACAAGTAATGAGACAAGGTCAATGTTTGTGACATTGGATGTTAATAATTTATTTACTGTTATTGACAATGTTTATGGAGTTCAAGCAATAGAACAATTATTATTCTG
This sequence comes from Protopterus annectens, assembly GCF_019279795.1. Classification (NCBI taxonomy): domain Eukaryota; kingdom Metazoa; phylum Chordata; order Ceratodontiformes; family Protopteridae; genus Protopterus; species Protopterus annectens. The sequence continues at coordinate 96,574,821 of NC_056751.1, forward strand.
TAAAACACAGTTTAATGATGATGAGGTTCAATGTGTGTGTAAATTATTGCAAGTAGTTTTGGAAAACAATGTATTTGCTTGTCAGGGCATGTATTATAGACAGAAACAGGGTGTTGCCATGGGTACACCCTGTGCCAATTCGTACGCCAACTTGGTATTGGTGCACTGGGAAGATCAGGTTATATTTAATTCTACACATGCATGGACACAATATTTGCGTTTTTATGAACGTTTCGTAGATGACGTTTTTTTCATATGGGATGGAGATGTACAACAGTTAGAAATGTTTGTTCAATATTTAGAAGATAGTTCTGCATTCTTTAGATTTACCATTCATTATTCCACCAGTAATATAGATTTTTTAGATGTTAGAATAGAAAGGGATGTGATGGGGAAAGTTACCACGTCACTGTTCAAGAAAGAATGTTGGCGTAACAATTTACTTCATTATAGTAGTATGCATCCAAGACACACTTTTGACAACATAGTTAAAGGTCAAGTGTGTAGGATCTCCAGGATATGCAGTGATGATAACAAATTTAATGAGGAAGTGGAATGCTTCCAACGGAATCTAATAGGTAGAGGGTATAAATCTGATAGGACTAGCTCCCTAATAGATTACAGTAAAATGAAGAGGAAGAATACGGCTAAACCATGGATGAATAGAAGGATGCATGAAGGGGTGAAGAAAAATATAAATAAAACATTTACCAAGGGAAATGATAGTGAGGGCATTAAAATGGTCCTCACTTATAGCAGTGACGTGGGTAACATTTGTGATATTATTAAACGACACTGGCAAATATTGTACACTGACCCAGAGCTTAGGACACAAATAGGGAATGCTCCGAAATTTATTTTTAGGAGGAATAAGAATCTAAAGGATATATTATGTAAGGAACCCTGTAATAAGAGAAATATTAAGATTAATAGTAAAGGTACCTTCCCATGTTATCAGTGTAAGGCTTGTCACTTCATATTGCAATCTCAAATATTTGTACATCCTTGGACTAATTATCTGTTTTTGAAGGATATGCTGATTGTAAAACTAAGAATTTGGTATATATAGCTGTATGTCAAGGATGTGAAACTTACTATGTGGGGAAAACCAATAATATGTTTAAGACCAGAATTTACAAACATTTATCAGATATTAGACTTGGTAATGAGCGTAATGTTTTGGCATTACATGTGAAGGATAACCCTACGCATTCATTTCTATTTATGGTGATACAGGTTGTGATTCCAAACACCAGGGGGGGGCAATTTGGTAAATGAAACTGAATGTGCTGAAACCAGGTGGATAGTGTGATTAGGAGCAGATAGGTCTCCTGGTATTAATGGGTATATACCTTTAAAACCCATCCTAAAGAAAAGGAGGGCTTTTTATTGAAATGTGATAGGCTGATATTTATTTTAAATATGTGAGGTTTTATACTGTGTGTTATCTGATGAAGGGCATATGGCCTGAAAGCGCTCATCTGTGGAAATAAAGTTTTATGGTACTTTTATCGACGTGGCTGTCCTCTATTTGCTTGTTTTTGGATACTACAATTTTTCTCGCACATCAGAATATGTGGTATACATGGCGGTTTATTGTTCATATGAAAGTTTTTACATAGGTAAGACCATTAGAAGATTGAAATAATAGCACATCTTACAGATATTAAGAATAAAGATGATTCTAATGCACTGTTTAAAACACACTACAGTTTGTTCTAGTTTTAAATGTTTTTTTATGCAGTGTTATTGATATTGCAAGAAGCAATGTAAGGGGTTATAGTAGAGAAGACTAGAGTATAAACAGCAAATAATCTTGAATGAAAATACTAACTTTGGTCAAAATTGCTCATGAACTTTAAAGATTATTAAAAAACAATGGGGGCTTTTAAATGTTAAAGCTGGATGCTTTAAGCCATGTGATTTCCAGCCGTGATGTTAACATATACTTATATAACATATATAACATATACATATACATAACATCTGTACTATTTAAATTAATGCATGTCCTTCTGTCAGCAGTCTACTAAAGCCGCAATTCCTTGGTGATAAATTTGAGAGATGAAAGCACTTATTCTGCTACTTTATTTCATATGTTTATTTTATTAAAAGTAGTGATCTAACAGTTGGTGTCTGATCCGTTCTTCTGCTATTTGGACTGCTGGTAAAATATTATTGTCACTATCATAGAAAAAGGTAATATAATCAAATATGAGTTGTCTGTGAACATTTAATGCATACAATAAGTATTCACCCTTGTTAGACTGGTTGGGAAAGAAAAACAGAATGTTAATAAGTTAAGATTAGATTTGGATGACACATTAGAAATGAATGCTGGACTGGTTCCTACAGTAACTCTATCTTTTATAATAGATTAGGTATAGTGCCATGGAGAATAGTGCATGGAGCTCTGAAAATCTTGTAGCTAAAGTGATACAGCCATCAGAAATATAGATGTTAAGTTGTCTATCTCGCCTTCGTTCTTGCTGGTTGGGATCAGAGCTGATCCTCGGCTCTGACTCAGCCATCTTCTATAGCTCGAGAGCTGTTTACTGGCTCGAGGCTACCCCTTATCCCATGATGCCTAGCGCTAGCTACCCAGATCTCATTTGCTGCTTCAGCTGCGAAGTGTGGTTCTTACTGACTCAGGCTCATATAACATCTTATTTACTATTTCTAGTCAAATTAATCTTCTACAGGGATTTTTTCTTGTTTTAAGTTGTAATCTGTAACTTAGTGTTAGTTTAGTCTCTTGGTAGTCCTTCCCTTAAAACTCATTTAATTTAGAGAGTTTTCCCCCTCCCCCACCCCTATCCCTTCTTGTAGGTACAGTTAGTTTAATCTTTCTTTCTTATTGTTAGGTAGCCGTTTAAGTTAGAGGCTTCCTAGTTAAAAAAAAAAAAAAAAAAACAATCCTTAGCTGTAGTTTACTGTGTATTTTTTGCCCTTGTTATTAGTGTTGTGGTATTTTGTTATAACCGTTCGGCCTTTTGGCCAAAAATCAGTATAGTATTTTACAGGTTATTTCTTGGGTATGTCTAAAGAATCCAAAGTGTCTGGATTCAAGAAGTCTGACTCATGCTGTCAGAAAATGTCTCTGACAGATGGTCACACTTCTTGCGTCTGTTGTTTAGGCGCAGTGCACCTGCAGGACTCTTGTTCCATATGCCATGCATTCAGTCCAAGAGTTCTGCAGGAGCACACGAATAAAATTATTCTGAGGGGTCTTTTCAAGCCCCAGGATTCACCGGCCAAGGCTCAGCCTGTGAAATCCCCAAAACCATCCAAATTGTCGGCTCCAAGCTCGGAGCCGTCATTGGTTCAAACTTTACAGACTACTTTGGTTCCGGCCGGAACCCGAGGAGACTATCTCCCCGTCGGCTCCATCATTGTCCTCTGAGCCGTTACGGAGCCACAAGAGGCTGAGGTCCCCTTCATTAGAATCCATACATTCGGCTCCTTGGTCTCCCCTGCTGCAAAGTGAATGCAGTCATAGATCCTCCCACTCCTCTCGGTCCTCTAGGCTCTCGGATCACGACATGGAGAGAGTGGTCAGTAGGTTACTGAAGTCGCAGGCACTTGCCAAGATGTTGTCCAGCCCTCGTCAACAGGTGTCGGCTCTGTCCACTGCTATCGATATTCCTCCTCCGACTCCATTGAGCTCGGAGCCGGAGTTCGTTGGGGTTCGAGTCATGGAACCGTCGGCTCCGATAACTACCCCTCCTTCAGTTCCGTTGTCGGCTCCAATTCCCTCGATGGTGCCGTCCGTCGAGGGATCTGAGCGCCGAGGCTCCCTTGTCAGCTCCAAGGGGGCGATTGGCATTGGACCCTTGTCCGACCTCTTTCTCCCTCTCGGAGCTTCAGTGCAGGTGAGCTCGGCTCCTACATCGGCCTTGGAGCCGTCTCCCTCGGTGTGGAGAAGGATTCCGATTTCTTCAGAACCTGAGCCTTCTCTGCATGGTGGCAGGGGTGCCTTCGTTGTCATGAGGAGTGTTCTGGCCACTGAGTCAGCTCCACATTCGACCCCATCAGCTCCGTCCCCTGTAATGCCTGTGTTAACCTCTGCTCCTCCTCCAGACCCCAAGCTTGGGGAATCGGCACTCCAGGGCACCCCATTGGGTGCTTCCTCTTCTTCCGAGGCCTCCCCTGATTATTGAGAGGAACCCCCTTGGAAGAAGAAGTGCAAGAGGAAGCACATTGACTCCCCTGAGTCTGTCACTTCTGATACAGACTTAGATGAATCGGAAGGGTCCCCGAGATCCCCCTCTGAAGATGTTTCCTTCTTGGACATCCTAGAAATGTTTAAGCAGAGGGGGAACTGGACTCCCCTAGCCCCTACCGAGGATGAGTCTGTATTCCTGGATGCCTTCAGTTCCCGACCTTCCACCTCCTGGGTTTCTCCGCCTTTTGATCCACTCATGTCAGTGGTGGCTCGAAAGGCTTGGTCAGCTCCAGATACAGTGGAACCAACCCCGAGGAGACCCGGCAAGTTTATCACTGCACCCGTTGATAAGCAGTTCCTTACTAAAGGTGTTCCTCTGGATGCCATGGTGGTAGCAGCGGCCACTAAGAAAGAGTTAGCGGAAACTTCTGCATCTGTCCATCCTCCTAACAAGGAGTCCAGGACTATGGATAGATATGGGAAGTGAATGTTTGCTTCAGCGACCTTTTCTATGAGGTCACTGAATTACTTATGCCATTTTACCCGGCTTCAGAGGGATCTCCTTAAAGAGCTCAGAGATACCCTTCAGGATCCATCAGCTGAAAGGGCTCAAGCCAAAGTGGCTTCTCAGCTGGCGACCCTTAATTCTGTAGTCAACTCCTCCATGAGGCTCATTTCCTATGCAGCCGATGGTGCGAGTAGAGCCGCAGGTACAGGCGTGGCCCTTAGGAGACACGCATGGATGCGGCTGTGTAATTTTGTGGAACCCTTTAGAGCGTCATTCACCAACACCCCCTTTGGTGGTTCCTTTCTCTTTGGACCACAGGTGAAAGACACCCTCACTAGGTGTGAACAAGAAGACAAGACTCTCTCTGCCATGGGAGTCCGTTTTTCCACTCCTTCCAGACCATACCCCAAGGGTCAGAAGAGTGGTAAAATGTGGTTTTGAAAATCCCAGGGAGCCTCGCCTGACACACATAGCGATTTTTCCTCCAAGGGCAGAGGAGGAAACAACAACAGACACCACCCTCGTGGCAGAGGGGGTCCACAGAACCAGGGCAGCAGAGAATCCTTCTCTGAGAAGCCCTTCCAGCATCCCTGAAGGGTTGCCCGGCTGCCCGCCTCTGGAGGCAGTTGGGGGAAGACTTTCACTGTACCCAAAAGCCTGGCAAAATATAACACAAGACAAATGGGTACAGTCAATCATATCCAGAGGTTACAAAATTCCCTTCTCTCAACCCCCCTTACCGTCAAGCAAATCCCTTCCAGATGTTCCACCCAATCTGAGGGACCAAGCAGTCATAGACGTTTCAAGACTGCTAGAAAAAAAGAGTCATCCAGGAAGTCCCGGCTGACCAACACGGATCCAGAACTTACTCAAGGTTCTTTTTGGTACCAAAAAAGGCAGGGGACTGGAGACCGATTCTGGATCTCAGCAGGCTAAACAAGTCTGTTCAAAGAACAAAGTTTCGGGTGGTCACGCTACAGTCCATTCTACCCTTTCTGGGTCAGGACAATTGGATGTGCTCCATAGATATTCAGGATGCGTGCTACCACATCAAAATGGACAGGCGTTCCAGGAGATTCCTTTGCTTCCGGCTGGGAGACCGTCATTATCAGTTCAGAGCTCTGCTGTTTGGTCTCACCACAGCCCCCAGGGTGTTCACCAAGTGTATGGCAGTGGTCACGGCTCACCTGAGACGTTGAGGATTCCAGCTGTTTCCATATCTAGACGACTGGCTCCTTACTGCTACTACCAGGCATCACCTTATACAAGCCAGGGACTACACATTCACTTTTTGTTCCCAGCTAGGCATTACAATAAATTTAGAAAAATCTGCCTTGTTGCCCTGTCAGTCTATTACCTATATAAGAGCAGATCTAGACACAAGGAGTATGTCCGCAAGGCTCCCGCCAGACAGAGTGACCAAAATTCGACAGCAAGTACAAATTTTAGTGCAAAAGTGTCCAAGTCAGGATGGTTCTTCAAATTCTGGGTTCCATGGCAGCGGCAATTCTTCTAGTCCCTCTGGCCCACTTTCACATGAGAATTCTTCAGTGGCTTCTGTTCACACAGTGGTCCTTTCAACAGCTGCCCATGTCTCACATGATCATGATTACAGACACATGCAAAAAGCACCTTTCCTGGTGGATGGTCTCCTCACTAGTGTCTCAGGGCAGGCCATTCATTCAGCCCCCTCCGGTTGCCACAGTGACCACAGATGCCTCCCTAATAGGGTAGGGGGGGCATTATCAGGACAGGACAGTCCAAGGCACTTGGCAGCCTCACAAGTACCATCTGCATATAAACGTCCTAGAAATGAGAGCCGTGCTCCTAGTGTTGCAAGCTCTTCAGGAATCTCTCCCTTCTGGGACCATTGCAATTCAAACGGACAACATGTCAGTGGTTTGGTACATCAGCAAACAGGGCGGAACCAGGTCCTACCCCCTATGTCGAGAAGCACTCAGACTCTGGCAGTGGGCGATCTCCTCCCAACGATTTCTGATTGCGACGCACATCCCTGGAAGGTCCAACATCATAGTAGACAGGCTCAGCAGAGCTATTCTCATGCCTCATGAGTGGTCCCTGAATCAGGAAGTTGCGAATCTTATCTTTCGCAAATGGGGAAAGCCTTGCTGTGACCTTTTTGCCACCCCCTTCAACAGCAAATGCAGCAACTACTTCTCCCTTCTTCCGCTTCCAGGTCACACACCCAGAGACGCTCTAGTCCATGTTTGGCCTCAGGGACTTCTTTATGCCTTCCCTCCGTTTCCCCTGATACCAAAACTCATACAGAAAGCAATATCGTTGGGTTGGAAAATGATCCTCATTGCCCCCATTGGCCTCGACAGATATGGTTTTCATTCCTGCACCATTACCTTCTCGATCAGCCCTGGACTCTGGATCCGATTCCAGACTTGCTGATTCATCAATCAGGTGGGCTGCATCAATACATCCAAACACTCCAGCTCACAGCTTGGTTGCTCCACTTCCAACCATAGCCAGGCTTCCCAACATTTCCCCATCCGTACGTGAAATTATTGTCTCCTCGCACAAGTCCACCACTAGAAGGACTTATGCTAGCAAGTGGAAAGGTTTTTCTTGTTGAGCAGAGGCTAGGAACATAGATCCCTTTTCAGCCCCAGTCCACGAAATCCTGGAGTTCCTAGCAGAACTTTTTCATTCTGGGTCCGCTTCTGCTACAATCAGGGTTCAATTAGCGGCCATTTCAAACTTTCATGTTGGTTTCTCTAATGTAAACATCATGTATCATAAACTATGTAAAGCCTTCCTAAGAGGGCCTACTCTCCTTAGACCCCCAGTGAGAGATCCCCCTCCTCCTTGAGACCTAAATTTGGTACTAACCTCCTTAATTTTGCCCCCTTTGAACCTGCAGCGTCCTGCTCCATTAAGTTTCTATCTTGGAAAACTCTCTTTCTGGTAGCTATTACTTCAGCCAGACGCATCTCTGAACTTCAGGCACTGTGTGTCTGTCCTCCTTACTTAGTTTTTCATAAGGACAGGGTAGCTCTGAGGACTAATCCCTCTTTCCTTCCGAAAGTCTGCTTAGAAAATAATTTAAACCAATCCATAGACCTTCCCGTGTTTTTTCCCAACCACACCAAGGCAGAATACAAATTACATCAGTTAGATGTTCACAGACAACTGTGTTTTTACCTGCATAGGATGAAGGACATAAGGAAATCGGACCAACTATTCCCTTCCTATGCTCTGGGCAAACAAGGTCATCCAGTCTCCAAAGTGACCTCATCCAGGTGGTTGACTCACATTATTACTTTCATTTATCAATTGAGAAACAAAGAGTTGCCTATCAAACCAAAAGGTCATTCCACTAGGGCTTTGGCCACCTCTGTAACCTTTTAATCTAGGTTGCCCATGGATTCTATCTGTGCAGCCGCTATGTGGGCATATCCTCATACCTTTATTTCTCATTACAAGCTAGATGTGGTCTCCAGGAGCAGAGCTGACTTTGGTTCCACTGTTCTGAAGAGTCTGTTCCAATGAGCCACCCAGGATTGTAGGTGCTAGGGACACTGTCCCAACCAGCAAGAATGAAGGCGAGATAGACAACTTAACATAAAGAAGTTATGTACCTACCGTAACGTTCCATGTTAGTTGTCTTCATCTCGCCTTCTTTCTTGCGTCCCACCCTCCGTCCCCCTGTCCTATTGGATCGAGAGGAGTTTTGGTTTCACTGGCTGAGTGTTCTCTGGTTTGTTTCCTCTACTGACTTAGAGAGTATAACAGGTATGCTCAACTGGTTTGTTTGGACAGGTTGATTCTCTGGTTATGTCTGGGGTTAGCTATTACAAACAAGATCTGGGTAGCTAGCGCTAGGCATCATGGGATAAGGGTAGTATTGAGCCAGTAAACAGCTCTTGAGCTATAGAAGATGGCCCAGTCAGAGCCGAGGATTGGCTCCGATCCCAACCAGCAAGAAAGAAGGCGAGATGAAGACAACTAACATGGAACGTTATGGTAGGTACATAACTTCTTTTTTTCCATGATGAAAACTTTAGGCCTGTAGAGGAAGTCAGTTCAAAGGGAAGTTACATTAGTACTTCCATGACTAAGTTAAGGACTCAAGGAAGAGTTGGATGTTGAACTGGTGCACGAATGAAAATACTTCTTTGAGAAAAGCCTTGTATATTTTTTGAGAAGCTAGCGCAGTGTTTTGGATTCTTGGGTGGAACTTTGAAACAGAGACTAACTGTACTGTGATGGCAGAGAAACTGGAGCCTTTGTGGTATAAGGTAAAAAGAAATTGCAAGAAATCTGCAAAAGAACTGGAGGAAGGATCTAAACCCGAGTGTTTCCATTTACATTTATACACATTTTGAGTAGATTGTTTCAGAGAAGTAAACAATATATGGATCACTTTCTTTGAAAAGGGGACACGTCAGGTTATTAAGGGAATTGGACAATCCATGTGGATAGCCTAACATTAAGAAGGTCCAGATGAGGCTGTCTAGAGGGGTGCGAGAGGAGATCCAACTGTGAACCTATTAACCATGGGAAGTTCTTCAAATGAGGCCTGAGAAGGGGGAAACCAGATCTGCCTGGACAAATATGAAGCAATGAAGTTTATATGTGATTTGCGGGTGAATGCTTTCTGTAGAAATCTGAGTATTGAGAAAGAGGGGGAAGGGCATAGAGAAGAGTCTGGGTGGGATCAATGACAGACAAGAGCATCCCTTGGTGGCTGCACCTTTGGGGGGGGACATTCATCAGGTAGATGGTGCAGAGTCATGCACTTTGAATAGCATTTCCTTGTCCTGACAGGGTGATAGTGATGGCCAAGATCACATCTGTTACATCAATTTAAGAACTTCTCTGAAGCTAATGTCTTCAGATGGGGACCTAGAGGACCCCTCTCTCACATCCAAGTCAGTGTCAGAAGTGATAAGACTCTGAAGGAGAGTTCATGTTTTTCCTTTTACACAGCTTTTTCCCAGGGATCTCTGGCTGTGACAAGTCAGAGTCTGCAGATGTAGGTCACCTAAGGATGCAGCTCTGCTCTGTCCCTAAAAACCATGATGAGCAGACAGAAGCGCTGACAGACTGGTACCAGGGGTGGAACTGGTACCAATGGATGTCCTGTCATTAGCCTAGAAAGTAAGGATATTATAGTCCCCATAGCCTTGAAGGTGGATCCAGAATCCATCTAGATTGTGAGGTCACTTCTCAGAACCATTTCTTCCCTCACTGAAGCAGAGGTTGTTGGTGTTGAAGAACGAAGAAAGACCCAACAACACAGATCTGGAAGAGGCCTCAAGACAGAGTCCAGAACTGATGGCTTAAATGCTGAAGACTCCAACACCAGGAACAGTTCAACGATTATTGTTACTGAGCATGGTGCAGAAGCCTCTATGTAGAGTGCTTGGGTCCGGGATCCAGTCAACACCAAAGATGTTGGAGTTGAGTGTGTCGGATGAGTTAATGTCAGCACAGAGGTACGGACATCTGTCATTGTTGATCTGACACAATCAGACAGGAAAGCTAGCTCTGAAAAAAACTGATGCAGAAACTGGCACTGGAGAACAAGCTAAAAGTAGTGGGGAAGCTTGATCCGACCTATAACCAGATGGGAGAACTGATAACCAGTTATATTTGCATTTTCAAAAAGGCTCCCATCATCAGCTCCCAATCTGCTCCTGAAGTACTTCTGAATGAATGGACTGATTTTAACTAGGAAGTAGAAGATGGACTAGCAATCAAGAAACTTCCCTTCAGAGGAATGTCTGCTGCCACATTTGAAAGGGGATTCCTCAATAATTACAATGGTTTCCCTCCTAGTGATTTTTTATTCAGAGCAGAAGAGAGAGAATGTTCCCTTCTTGGTACACTGGGGGAGGACAATGGTCCTAGTTCATCAGTCATATATTTCTTTGGTTCTGTGTCTTTTTCTTTTCTACCTTCTCAGAAACCTCTCACAGCAGCAGACTTTTAATAATTAACTTATTCTTTTTATCAGAAAAGGATATGGGTCCAAAAATCTTTACATATGGAGCATTTACATATGGAACATTTAAGTGTTCTGGCCCAAAAATGCAACACAATACAAATTATGTCCATCCAGTGGTGTAATCTAATATTTTATTTTTTATTTTTTTTATTTTTATTTTACATTTGTTGACCGGGCTAGTCTAGCTGGATACATGTCCATTTTCAGTAGAAGCCCGGGGAGAAAAGCTCCAAAGACATATACAAGAAAAATACAAATATAAAACTCCCATATAATATATAAAAAGAAGTAACAGTAAAGATTCGTACAAAACTGAATTTAGAGAGTAGTAGCCGTTTGAAAAGTAAACAAAATTTTTTTTTTTCATAATAGCAATAGATGAGCATTCATTATAACAATATTAACATCAATAGTTCAAATGAGATTAGCAAGGACAGTAAGGGGTACTGTAGAAATTCAAGACAGAAAGTAAATATACATACATAATGATGAAAGGATGTTAATGAGATGTAGGAAAGTTAGTCGGGGTTAGTGCAGGAACATAACCAGTGTGTATTGAGATATAATTTTAGTTTCTTTTTAAATAGTGTAGGAGATGACAGAAAAGTGAGCTCAGTAGGAAGTGAATTCCATAACGTTCCAACAGTATTAGAGAACAGGGTATCACCTGCTGAGTTGTAAGATCTGCACATGTTAATAAGACGTTTGTTAGATGAATGTAGGTTTTTAGAATTGCTGTATGGGGTGAAAAGGTTTAAGAGTATTGGTGTATTTGTGGGTTGAGAGAAGATCTTGTGGGCTATAGCAAGCTGAAGATATTGTAGATGATGTGGAAACTCAAGCCAGCCAAGTTGTTTTAGATTAAGGCAGTGATGAGTTCCCTTCTTGGTACACTGGGGGAGGACAATGGTCAGTAGCAAATCGAGCAATATTATTATAGGATACTGCTAGTTTGCTGAGGTTGTTTTTAGAAAGATTTGTATAAACAGGTGAGGCATAGAGTAGAGTAGAGATAAGGTGAGTTCTTGATATGGCAGCCCTGGCTGCTGCTGTTAGAAAGGGTTTGATTCTATAGAGGGATCCTAGTTTTTTATTGACTGTTTTTATAGTGTTATTGATATGAATATCAAAGTTGAGGTTATTGTCAATTGTTATTCCTAGGAGTTTAGTAGTTGGGTCGGGGGAAATAAGTGTACCATTGTTAGATATGAATGTGAAATGTAAGGGGGGGGACTTACGGGTTGGTGAGAAGAGTAACATTTTAGTTTTTTGGGGGTTGAACCATTGTTCGACAGTATTAAATGCTTTCTGGGTTAGGATATGTAATTCAGTTTGAGAAGTAGCTGAGCAGATAATAATAGAATCATCTGCATATTGAATGCATGATGTAGTATGTGGAATTACTAACTGAAGGTCATTAATATAAATGGAAAATAGCAGTGGACCTAATATGGAACCCTGAGGGACACCAAGGGAGATGGGCAGGAGATTAGAAAGGTTATTGTGCCAAAGTACCCTAATATCCAAAACTCTTACATTTTTTGCAAGTCTTATCCATATCCAATAATGCCAACAAGCAAAAATACTCAGTCACAAAACAGACTAATAATGAACACTACATATATGGTTGTAGTGCATAACACCAACCACTCAAAACAGCAAACAATTTTTTCTGTTTTTCTGGCTTCCAGATTACTTTATGTGTGATATCACAGCAGGGCAGGGTCATGGAATTTGCTGTTTCCCAGCTATTGGTCGACCTCATAGCTGCTATATATAACTAGTGGGGGGTATGGGGGGCATACTGAGGCTAGTTCCCCCTGTATAAAATAGTTTCTTTTTCTTTGTTTTGATGTAAAAAGTTAGATTTTTTGTTTCGTTCTTTGCTGTTTGAGATAATTCTAAGTAAATGAATCCCAAAGTACTGAAAACTCAAAATATTGAAGGATGGAATTTGCCCCTTCTTTACTGTTGTGCAATCTTGGAGTTGGTATATGTAATTAGCAGGTGGGGGGCATGGGGTTTTGCCCCCCACATTAAAAATGTTTTCAGTATTTTGGGATTCAGTCTTTTGGTTTGTCAGTCTTCTGAAGTAGATATAGATATATATATATATATATATATATATCTAATACATATGTATGGGTCTACTTCATTTGCCCTAACTTCCAGTTGACTGACACCCATATTGACTAAAATTTAATTTGACTGACACTTCATTTGACTAACAAGTATTATTGGCAGTCTCCAGAGCACTGTAAGGCAAGTAAATGGAATATGTCCCCTTCCCCACTATAGTGTGACCCTAGAGTTAGAATATATAGCTAGGGAGGTGTGGGGGTCACAGCCCCCCACAATGGGGGGTGTGGGGGGCGAAGCCCCCCACTTAATTTCATATTATATTGTGTGGTTTTGCTTTAATATTGCTTAGTAAAATAAAAGTAAGTGGAGGGCTTTGCCCCCCATGCCCCCCCAAACTATATATTCTAACTCCAGGGTCGCACTACAGTGGGGAAGGGGACATATTCCATTTACTTGCTTTACAGTGCTCTTGAGACTGCCAATAGTACTTGTCAGTCAAATGAAGTGTCAGTCAAATGAAAGTTCAGTCATTTGGTCTCAGTCAAATGGGTGTCAGTCAATTGGAAGTTAGGGCAAATGAAATAGACCCATATATATATATATATATATATATATACACACACACACACACACACACACACATTTGTGTGTGTGTGTGTGTGTGTGTGTGTGTGTGTGTGTGTGTGTGTGCGTGTGTACATAAATATATATATATATATATATATATATATATATATATATATATATATATATATATATGTATGCTGTTGAATACTTTAATTCTACATTTCTATCCATACTAGATCACCATGCCCCAAGTCGCACTATTAGAACCAAAGCTAAAACAGCACCCTGGCTAACCAACAATACTAAGCAAAAAATCATTCTCAGAAATAAATCTTGGGATAAATGGCATTCCACTAAGAACCTAACTGACCACCATAACTTCAGAGAGCTTAGAAATAGTACAAAAAAAGCCATCCTGGCAGATAAAAAGAATTATTACTTTCAACTACAACAAACCACCAAAAAAGAACCCAAAAATTTTTGGGCTAGTATTAATAATCTTCTATCCCCAGGCCAGTCATTCACACCAAACCCCCAGGACTCTAATCCAAACAATCCTACACAAATAGCTAATGACTTCAACTCTTTCTTCACCAATACTATCCAAACTCTAGCAAATCACCTACCTCCTGACACCTCTAAATTACCCACACCTACTTTACATACTTCTCTTCTCCTTTACCTTCAACCTATATCTACCTCATTTATCTCATCCCTACTCCATAAACTTAAACCCACCACCCCCTCTGCAGACAAACTTCCTGCAGAATTTCTGCAGATAGGAGCTAAAGCCATTGCCTATCCCATCTCAATCCTGATAAATAGATCTATAAAGGAAGGAATTTTCCCTTCCATTTGGAAGATATCTCACATCATCCCACTACACAAAGGGGGCAATTCTAATGACTTCTCTAATTTTCGTCCCATAGCATTGCTATCACCTGTAGCCAAAATCATGGAAAAGTGTATCCATAAACAACTCCTTAACCACCTTCTCCATAACAACCTACTTGCTAACAGTCAACATAGATTTAGACCTTCTCACAGTACCACCACTGCATTACTCTCCTTTACTAACGCTGTCAACCATAACCGTAACAACACTAATCTATCATCTTCTATCTTCATAGATCTTTCAAAAGCTTTCGACATGGTTAATCATAAACTCCTTCTGCACATACTAAAATCTCTTTCAATTCATCCTTATTCCTTATCCTGGTTTACATCTTACCTAGAAAACCATCAGCAGGTGGTACTTTGGGAAAACTCATTATCTAATCTCCTTCCTATCGCTTTAGGTGTACCTCAAGGGTCTATCCTTGGCCCACTCCTATTTTCTATACTTATTAACGACCTCCAGTCAGCTATTCCAAACACTACTTGCATACAATATGCAGACGATTCCACTATAATCTGCACTGCTTCCTCTCAGACTGAACTCCTGTCACTTACCCAAGAAGCTTTTTCCACTGTTGAACACTGGTTCTCTGACCGTTGCCTACTCCTCAACCCCAAGAAAACAAAGTTGCTATTGCTCTCACCTACCCACAAATCAACCTTTCTTAACTTTTCTATTACTTCCTCTGATAACACTCTGATTTCTCCTGATGCTACTACAAAACTACTAGGAATAACTATTGACAACAATCTCTGTTTTGATTCTCATATAAACAACACAATAAGAGTAATAAAGAAAAAGATTGGTTCCCTTTATAGAATCAAACCATTCCTTACACCTGAAGCTCGGACCACCTTAGCTAGTTCTCACCTTATCTCTACCCTTCTATATGCTTCCCCTATTTATACCAATCTCTCTAAAAATAACCTCAAGAAACTTGCTACATCTTACCATAATATTGTTCGATTTGCCACAGGATCCCTCTTCAGAACCCATCACTGTCATAACCTAAAACAACTAGGCTGGCTTGAACTTCCTAACAGGCTCATTTATCAACAGCTCTTAACTGCTCACAAAATTCTATATCAGCCTTCTAAAACACCAATTCTCTCTAACCTCATTACGCCTTATAATAACTAGAAACACCTACTCTCTTCAAACAAACTACTGGTTAATATTACCAAACCCAATAACTCTGCAGGTGACAGCCTTTTTTCTAACTCTGTTGGAAAAATGTGGAACAAACTGCCATCTGATATCTCATCTTTGTCTAGTCTTCCACTCTTTAAAAGACAGCTGAAAACACATCTCAATAAACACTGGCTTTGTTCCTGTAACAACCCAGATTAACCTTCCTTTTTCCTTTCCTCCTTAATTCCTCCTCACACAACATCCTATAGACATATGTAAAAAAAAAAAAAATTTATTATTTTCTTTTTCACCTTTTTCCATATTATATACTTATAATTTTAGAATTTGTATAGCAAATATCTACTAAACTTTGTTTATGTAATTTCCTGCTATGACTATGCCTGTCTGCATGTGTATCTCATGTTCTGACTCAATGTGTTTATAATTTTTACCTTGTATTGCCTGTTTCTGTAAATTACTTGTAATACCGTTGGAGCTTTTCTCCCCGGGCCTCCACTGAAAATGGACATATATCCAGCTGGACTAGCCCGGTCAACAAATATAAAATAAAATAAATAAATAAATTTTATATATATATATATATATATATATATATATATATATATAGATATATAGGTAAATTGCTTGAATACACATTTGTCCGACGTATAATTCACCTAAACAACAACTGCTCAATAGCACATTTATGAAAATATCTGCTCTGAGCAATATGCCTGAAAAAAAAAAGAATATCATAGGTTCATAGGTTCAAAGGTTCTTAGGTTGGTACTAGGCTATCAGCCCTAGGGCCTATACAAGCCTAGCCAAACAATTCCCCGGATATTTCTTCCCACAATATTTACTTCCCTGGACCCTTGTTTAGCAGGGTGACTGACGTGATCCCCGGGGCAAATTTCCTATCGCCCATCCAATCGTCAAGGTTCCTTTTGAAGAGGGCCAAGGAGGCCCTCTGCTTGACATGTATGGGCACTCTAATCCAGAGTATGTGGAGTCTCTGGGTCAGGAACCTATACCTCCAGCATGTTTTGTTCATTGTGATGACAAGGTTTAGATCCCTGGAGCATGTGGCTCTGAGGGATTGGAATTTCTGTAAGTGCAGCATGCCCAACAGCTCAGGGTTTGACATGGTTTTGTATGTTAAACTGAGATCATCCCTGAGTAGATAATATGCCACAGAGTACAGCTGGAGTTTTTTTAGACGGTCAGCATAGGGCATCTGCTTTAGGCCTGTGATTCTTTTAGTGAGGTATTTCTGCTGCCTTTCCAGCTGTTGCATATGTCTTGTGAGGTACATACCAAATGGGGCATTGTACTCTATAATGGGTCTATTGAGTGATGTGTACAGTGGGACAATGACCTCCTTTTTCTGGATGAAAAGCCCTTAGTGATGAGGTGTGCCACATAGAAGGATTTCCTGACTGTTGTGGTGATGTGGTTATCGAAGGTGAGACCACTGTACAGCTGTGTCCCTAAGTCTCTCATCACACTTTTGGTGTTTAGTGTACTGCCACCTATGTGGTAATACACGGGTACATGGTTTTTCCCAAAGGGGATAACTATACATTTCTTGGCATTAAACTTGAGCCCATGGCCCTGGCACCAAGCATCTGTATCTGTAAGGCCCTTTTGTAGACTATCCACATCATTTGGGGATTCAGTAATGGCTCAAAGTTTGCAGTCATCTGCGAAATTTGTTAGCCAGTACCTTAGTGTTGGCCTGTACTTCAGAGAAGTAGATGCCAAACACGAGCTGGCCCAGGACTGAACCCTGAGGTACTCCACTTGTCTGGAGCTGGATTTGGAGTCAGCTACTTTTACAGTCTGGGTTCTGTCAGCAAGCAAGTTGGCAACCCATCGAGTGACGTAGGGATTTATGCCCAGCTTTGTAAGCTTATCTATGATTCCAAAGTGGGGGGTAGTGTCGAAGGCCTTGGTGAGGTCCAGATAGGCTGTGTGGACCGCCTTACCCTCGTCCACAGCTCTGGAGACTGATTTGAAGAAGTCAGTCAGGTTCAGGAGACAAGATCAGCCCTTCATGAACCCAAACTGGGTGGGGTCCAGTGTTTGAAGGTTGCCAATGTCTTTGTTTATAAGTTCCATGATAATGCGTTCCATGCCCTTGCAGATCAGGCTCATCAGACTGATGGGACTGTAGTTCCCGGGATCCAAGGTGGATCCCCTCTTGTGGAGTGGGATAAGTGTAGCTGTGCGCCACTCAGTGGGCACGAAGCCTGAGGTGAGGTTATGATTAAACATGACACTTAGGTGAGGTGCCAGTTCATTTTGTATTTCATGTAGTACACAGCCCAGGATGTCATCTGGTCTCATGGATGCTGTATTCTTAGCTTTGGAGAGTGTGGTTTCTACTTGTGTGGCCGTGATTACTGGAATTTGGCAATCTTTTGCTATTGAGATGGGCCCTTTAGGGGGTGATGGGGGGGTGAAGTTGGCACCAAATCGATCTGCCAGGAAATTGGCAATATCCTTGGGATCTGTATATTTAATGCCATTCTGTTGTAGCTCAGAGCAGATCTGAGCATTGCCATTAAGATTCTTGACATAACTACATAATGCGTTGTGGTTGTCTTTGGAATCTTTGGTAATTTTATTTTCATAACTAGCTTTGGAGGATTTTACTCAGGCTGGTAAGGGAGGTTTTTGCATCCTGGGATTTTCCTCTTTTCTGCAACAGTTTCTTCCTTCTGTTGTATAGTTTGTTTGTGGCAGGGGACCACCAGATTGGCTTCCTTTTTTTGGAGGAGAGTGTCTTGGTTATATTTGGGATGGCACGATTCATGCACGAGTGGATGTGCTCATACAGTGCCTTAGTGTAGGATTCAGCAGTCAAACTTGCAGCTCCCGTCTGCATGGGTGTTATGAAGTTTGTCACTTCTGACTTAAGTAGCATGAAGTTGGCTTTGGAGAAGTTTTTTATGGAGGTTTCCTTCCTGGGGGGTGGGGGTGGTATGTGGATGTCAAGGGTGATTTGTTTATGGTCAGACCTGACCAATGAGGGGGTGACCACTGGTGTGGAGCATCTATCTCCCATGCTGGTAATGACCAGGTCTGGGATATTGGAGCCCCTGGTGGGACAATGGATTAGTTGATCCAGGGCATTTGAATTTATGAATTCCAAGAACCGATGGGAAAAGGTGTTTGTACCCGAGTAGTTTCCCAGTTAATGGCAGGGTAGTTGAAATCACCCAATATTAGGGTGTTTGGTTGTATCTTAATTTTTTCCAGTATGTTTAGAAAGATGTAGTGAGAATCTTGGGGCATGGTGGGGGATCTGTAGCAAGCTACAATTTGGATTGCAGTCTTACCTAGTGTTAGTTGCACCTGGAGAATTTCAGGTGCATTGTGTTGGGCAACAAGCCTGGAGGTGAGAATATCCTTGGTGAATATGGACACTCCTTCACTTTGTGTTTCGGTCTTGGTTTGGTGGCCGAAAAGTGTGGTAAGGGTTGGAGCCTGGTATTGCCGGGATGCTTTCTGGAGTCTTGTACCAGGTCTCAGTTACTGCACAGATATCGATGTTAGGAGTGCCTCGAGAGAGTGCATTTTGAGGTTTAGACTTCTAGCATTGAGTAGCATTACCTTCCGATTTTGCATGCTTGTATCGTGTTATGGTGGTGGTTTTGTCCTTTGAACCTTGCTTAAAAAAGGCACTATAGGGGTGGCAAAAGTTTTAGTCTGTAACCTGAATCCCAGGGATGACAGGTGCAGACCATCTCTGGCAAAGCATTGTGGTTTGTCGATCATGTCGTCCCAGGCAGACAGATAGTGGATCTCCTTTGAATGACGCCAGAAGCTTAGCCAATTGTTGAAGTCAATCATTTTGTCCTTATACTGGGTATCATTCTGGGCGAAGGCAGGATGCTACTCAGGGCGATACCTGCCTGGGCTACATGATCCGAGAGCTCTTCCATGTCTCTTTTCATGTAGTCCAGGGAGGTACATCTCAAGTCATTCATTCCAACATGGACAATGACACAGTCGTATTTGTACTTGTTGTGGAGTTACTTGAATGCATGCATTATGTGGCGGATCCTGGCACCCGACAGGCAGCTGACTGTAATTTTCTCCTTACTCAGCCTTATATCAACAACACATTAATCAAAAAGGACAACTGAGTTTGTGAACTTGTGAAAAAGTTAATTTCAAGGTTTTTTTTGCAGGTGAGCAAGCCCCCAAGACCCCCCCCAAAAAAAAAAAATATATATAGATAGATATATATATATATATATATATATATATATATATATATATATATATATATATAAACTCAGTGGTTGCACCAATTCTAAGATGGGGGAATATCTCAAAACCAGGGAATCGTGGCCACTGTACACTTAGACATTGCACCAGCAGTGACTTACAATGAAAAAATACTGACCTCTGTAATATGCTAAACAGTTATTTCTCTATGTTGCTTTAGTTAAAGCATTCAGTTGGTGGACACTGTGTTCCAAACAGCATATTTCCTGATAGTATCTAATAATAATAATAATAGTAATAATAATGAGTATCGTCTTTATGGAGCTTTTCTCCCCAGGACTCCATTGAAAACGGGTTCTTCTTGGCCCAATGGACCATCCTGGTAAACCAACTGCAAATAAATAAATAAAATATCTACCATTACTTTTCATCTGCTGATTAAATACGATTAGACCAAATATTTTTACACAAATGTATTGTCGATGACTTGCATTTTGGATAAACATATTTAGGTCTACTGTTATACAAGAATCAATCAGTGCAGGTTAGAAAGATTGGGAAGAGAGACTGGATAAGCAATTCACTAAGAAACAATGGGGAATATTTGTATGTCTCCCTGTCTCCCAAATATGCAACAAAGTCTAGAAGATGTAGGATCTTTGTGTAAAAGTATTTACACAGGTATTTTTATGCCCCACATAGATTCCTAAGAATTTTTCCTCAGGCAGACAGCAAATGTTGGAGGTGTGATGTTGAAGAAAGGGGAAATTGAAAACATACTTTCTGGGAGTATAATGAGTTGGCAGGCTTTAAAGATTTCCTGCAGACTGCTCTGTCAGAGATACTGGGTGAGCAAATTGGTGTAGTTAAGGAAATTATTCTTTTTTGAGCTATGATACAGAATTGGAATTGCCTAGACATAGTAACACCTTCCTGAGTTTAATTATGGTGGTTGCCAAAAAGCAATTACTAAAAAATGGAAATCAAAGTCTAAACCAACTTTACTAGAAGTAGTGAATATAGTAACAGAGATAAAACAATTGGAACTGGGAACTTTAGAAAAGGGTAGGACCAAGCTACATATCTGGGCTATGGGGTGGGGTTGCAAGACGGAAGCCTTTTCTTGCACAGAAAAACATCCAGGCCCAGCTAAAATTTGCAAAACAATACATTAAGTCTCCCAAAAGCATGTGGGGAAAATGTGTTATGGTCTGATGAGACCAAGGCTGAACTTTTTGGCCACAATTCCAAAAGGTACGTTTGGTGCAAAAACAACACTTCGCATCACCAAAAGAACACCATCCTCACAGTGAAGCATGGTGGTTGCAATATCATGCTTTGTGATTTCTTTTCATCAGCTGGAACTGAGGCTTTAGTCAAGGTGGAGTGAATTATGAACAGTTCCAAATACCGGTCACTTTTGGCCCAAAACCTTCAGGCTTTTGCTAGAAAGATGAAGATGAAGAGGAATTTCACCTTTCAACATGACAATGACCCCAAGCATACATCCAAATCAACAAAAAGTGGCTTCACCAGAAGAAAATTAAAGTTTTGGAATGGCCCAGCTAAATCCCAGACCTAAATCTGATAGAAAAGCTGTGGAGTGACCTGAACAGGACTGTGCACAAGAGATTCCCTCACAATCTGACAGGTTTGGAGCGCTTAAGCGTGGGCAAACATTGCCAAGTCAAGATACGGCATGCTGATAGACTCCGACCCAAGAAGAATGTATGCTGTAATTAAATGAAAAGGTGCTTCAACAAAATATTAGTTTAAGGGTGTGCACACTTATGCAACCAGCTTATTGTACGTTTGTTTTATTTTTTTTATATTTTTCCCCTAACAGGTTTGTTTGTTTTTCAATTGAATTGTACAGGATACAGGTCACATTAAAGGTGGGAAAAGTTTTGAAATTATTTATTATGGTCTCATTTTTTTATATCACAAAACCTGGCATTTTAACAGGGGTGTGAAATTACCGCCCCATAAGCTTGACGAGCCTTGTCTGCAAAGCTATGGAGAGGATCATAATGGAACTCATAAATAAAGACATTGGGGACCTACAGACACTGGATCCTACCCAATTTGGCTTTGTCAAGGGCAGATCCTGCCTCTTGAACTTGGTCGACTTTTTCGAAACAGTCACTAAGGCCATTGATGAGGGTAAGGCAGTTCACACAGCCTACCTTGACCTAGCAAAAGCATTCGACACAATACCCCACTCGGGCATCATAGAAAAGCTCACCAGCTTAGATGTAAACTATATGTCACAAGATGGGTTGCAAACTGGCTCAAGGACAGAACACACAGGGTTAGAGTTGCTGGTGCCATGTCAGACTCTAAGCCGGTCACGAGCGGTGTCCCACAGGGCTCAGTCCTGGGCCCCCTCTTGTTCGGCATTTATTTTTCTGAAGTGCAGGCAAACATAGGGGGATTGTGGCTGACAAAATTTGCAGATGACTGCAAACTGGGCACCATAATTGACACTCCATCAGACACAGACATCCTCCAGAAAGGTCTCATAGAAATGGATAACTGGTGCCAGAGCCATGGCCTTAAGCTAAATGCCAAAAAATGTGTAGTCATACCCTTTGGGAAAAACAAGGTAACCCCTAATTAGCACATAGGTGGTAATCCATTAAACACGGAAGAAGTTATCAGGGACCTGGGGACCCAAGTTGACAGTAACCTCTCTTTTGACACTCACATTGCCAAAGTGGTTAGGAAGACCTTCTACATTGCCCACCTGATCATGAAGGGATTCACATCCAGATCAGGAGAGGTCATTGTACCCCTGTACTCTTCACTTATCAGACCAATGATTGAGTACAATGCCCCATTCGGAATGTACCTTACCCGACACCTGCAGCAGTTGGAAAGACCCCAAAAGTTCCTCACCAAAAGGATAACGGGGCTCAAACATATGTCATACGATGCCCGACTGAAGAAACTCCAGCTCTATTCAGTCGCATACCGCCTGCTCAGAGGTGATCTGTGCCTGACATACAAGGCCATGTCCAACCCGGAATTAATGGACATGCTCCACCTCAAAAATCCAAATCCACCAGAGCCACGAGAGCAAGAGACTTAAACCTCAACACAGATATAAATAGGACGTGCTGGAGGGACAGATTCATCACCCAGAGACTCCCTACACTATGGAACAGAATCCCAGTCCATGTGAGGCAGAGCCCCTCACTGACTCTGTTCAAGAGAAATCTTGACGAGTGGATGGGAGATCGTAGGTTTACCCCGGGAATCATCTCTGTATCACTGCTGGACAGAGGCACAGCAAACTAATGGGTATAGTATTCTCATCCTAAGGGGTGGTGAAAGCCACACACACTCTGGCTAGGCTTATAAATGCCCTAGGGCAGATAGCCTAGTATGAACCTATGAACCTATGAACTGTATCCTTAGCTGCCACACCAGAATCCTTTTTTAATCCATACTCCTAAATACGTCATTTTATCATATCCCCATAAGTATGGATATTGCTGAACCAATTCGTGGTGGGTACATAACTTACTGCTATTGCCTTTGTTTTAGCATCATCAGTTTTGTATCCTGAAAAGATCTGGAACTGTCTCAAAATGTCCCTTTCTGGTTTTATCAGGTATAAAATAATATCATCTGCAAAAGAGTCAGCATTTCTTGACTACTACACCAATTCTGTCCTTGAATTTCTGAGTTCCTTATTTTCATTCTAAATATAATTCAAATAACAAAGTGGAAAGAAGACACCCCTGCCTGGTTCCTCTGCTCAAACAGAAATTATCAGGAAGGACCACACCCACTTTACTTTTTGCCTCTGATCCCTCATATATCCTCCTAATCAACCTTTTTAATTTTATCAGTGAATGCAAATGCTTCCATTGCCATGCTCATAAAGTCCCAGCTTACTCTGTCAAATGCTTTCTCTGCATCAAGATCCACCAACAGCAGTGGTATTTTCTTACATTCTGCTTCCCTCTGGATCATCAATGTTGTGTTAATAAAACAGAAAAAACACCAGCAAGCTGTTCTCACAAAGCTGAACACTTTAATACAAAAAATGTACCATAAAGAAAAATAATCACAGTTTAGAGCTTTCTTCTAAAGATTATCCATCTTTAGAACCATGATACAATGAAAAAACCCTGTTAAAAACATTAAAAACTGATGACATGGTATACATGCCTCCAGGGGAAGCAAATCACATTGAGTCATGACTGCAAACCCTGCAAATTACATAAAAACCTAGTATCCAAATAAAAATAAAAATGATAGTGATAAAAAAGTGCAAAAGCAGCAAAAAAAATCAAAACACAATAATAATGCATTACATTAGGCACCAGAGATCAAACAAATTAAAGTCTATTAGCCCTCTTTTTTAGTTCACTCATAATAGATACGCCACCATTAATCCCCAGTGGATAGGTGGTATCTAATTTTAACTGCCATAGAATCTCACGGTGTAATAATGTAGTCTTCCAGTCACCGGAGTATGCTGAGACCTGTACCTGTTCAATGACAAAAAACTTAAACTTGGTAAAACCCTTACATATAAGAGAATGTCTGGCAAGTGCACTCTTATTATCTGCCCATTGTATACTGTATAGATGCTGGTAAATCCTCTTATTGAGGGCATTAATAGTCTTGCCAACATAAAAAAGTTTGGCATTGTGTACAAAAAGCCAGGTAAACCATTCATTCAGAGAGGCAGTTGAATCTTCCACCCTTAGCAGTTCTTTTTATTTCATCCTATAAACACTCTTGATAGTTGTTCTCGATATGTACACATTGTTGGCATCTATCATATTTGTGTGTCACCAGGAAAACTAGAGAGGTATTTACTAGTCATCTTTCCAAAAGACCTTTGATGTTGAATTTCTTTGTATACGTGAAGGATTGATGTACAGTACCTAATAATTGGGTGCCTTCATCACATTGAAACATAGGCTAATTTTTACGAATAATGTATTCATTGCCCTTTACAACCAAAGAATAGTGTGATATCATGTTCCTCTCCCTGAGAAATCACCACTGTCCATGTTTTTGGAGACAGAGTTCTTTGTTAAACTATCAAACATCTGTGACCAGATGTTTTCCTGTACTTAAGAAGATGTTCCTTTACTGAGGCTATCCTGATTCCCTGCTTAATATGCAGGCAGGGGAAATAGGCCCCCATTATTAAATATGGTTTAACAAAGAAGTTATTATTCCCACCTTTTATGTATAACAGCTTTTATTCATTTTACATTTGTTGACCGGGAGAGTCCAACTGGATTACAATTCCATTTTCAGTGGAGGCCCAGGGAGAAAAGCTCCATGATAACAATTTCTTTACAAAACATAGTTTTAAGGACAGACGTTTGACATACAATTTCCATAGAAGAGCCTTTGACATACATATTAACTAACATATAGGGTACATTCATTCTTTACAATATAATATTAAATTTTGGAAGATAGTCCTAAGTTTAGGATTCCTGTGATAGATTTACTATCAGAGTAAAAGCAGAGAGATGTAGAATAAAGCTCCGAGAGAGCAGATGATGCTCGCTATAGTTGAGAAGGATAACAAATTGATTTACTATATGCCTTTGCCTGGTTTTAGTTGGGAAGGATAAATTGATTTAGAATATGTCTTTTCCTGGTTTTAGTTGCTTATGGAAAGCACAATATCGTTGGGGTAGTTTTCCCTAATTCCTGGAGAGATGGGATGAGCAGTAGATTAACAGTCCTAAGTAGGTACAGTACTATAATTGGTTGGCTTAGCAGAGTTACTTAAGTTAGGTGAAGTGTTTTTGTTAAATGTCTAGGTCCAGCTTTTGTGTTACATGCATGTCCTGTTGACTGGAAGTTTTCCCGTACTTAAGAAGAAGTTCCTTGACCGAGGCTATCCTGATCCCCTGCTTAATAATATGCAAGCAGGGGGAATATGCCCCCATTATTAAATATGGTTTAACAAAGAAGTTATCATTCCCACCTTTTATGTATAACAGCTTTTTTGTTAAATGTTTAGGTCCAGCTTTTGTGTTACATGCATATCCTGTTTGGCAGGTTGAACTTTTATACAGTTGTTTCTTGTCGTATCCATTTGATCACATCTTACAAAACTTGTTGTTTTATTGAAAGCCATCAAACAAAAAAAACATCCCAATACCCCCCAAAACCTGTATACTTAATACTAACATACAAAGCTATGTACATCTTTAAATATTGAAGTTGTACCCTCTTAATAGGAACAGATGTCCCAAACCGACAGCCACATTCATATATTTGAGTTACGCTAAAAGAAAGTTTATCCATGCTAAAATGTATGTTGCAGCCTGTGCTTCTACTAAGTGCTGTCTGATTTTGTGTTATCTTTATAACTCTCTGAGCTGAGAAAACACCAGAATGCTTTCAGAGAACATTAGCTCCTAGCCAATTTCCCTTTATCATATTGTAGCCAATTTCTGTTTATCAGATTAACTCCGTGGAGACATGAGGACGAGATACAGAATTGCTACTAAGCATACATTTATTTGGTAGAAAAAAGACTTGTAATGTTCAGCATTCTTTTTCATTTACTTGCTTTCTATTAAAACTTGCTGCTAGATCAAGCTTAGGGCTTTAATCCATTCAACCCCCATGCAAGAATGAGAAAAAAAAACATTAATTTTTCTTTTGTAATGCTCTTTTAACTAGATGTTTTTACATTGTAATGCCTACATTTCTTAAAACTGAACAAGGGGAAAGAGGGAAAAAGGGAGAAAGGAAAAAGAAAAAAAACAGGAGCACCTGTTTACAATAGTATACCAATTGCACTTAAAAATGACTAGCAAAACTTTACTTTGTAGCATGCAAAGAAAATCATATCCTCTAAAAATAGTACTGTTAAGAAAAAAAAATGTTTTACTTACAGTTAACTTTCACCCCTCCCTAAATACTTTTCCAAACATTAATGACATCAAGTAAGGCATATACTTTAGAGTCCCCAAGTTCAAAAAAAGTCCAATATTTACAGATTTTCTTGTTCTGCCATATTTCAGAAATATAATTATTGCTTTGTAATCCCACATTTGTCAGTTCCCAAGTTACTGGTTTTATTCATGTTCATTTCCACTTCCTAAATCCTGTCTCTGCTTCATTTCCAATGTACTCTCGATTCTTCTAGTCAACTCTCATGTTCCCATTCTTCTTTCCAGCATTTTCCATTGAAACATTAGAAAATATTTCACTGGCACAGTCTCTCTGTGGTCCTTTATTACCAGAAGAAAAAGAAGCAGAATCTCCTTCTGTTTCACAGCTCACTTTTTGTTGGACAAAGTTTTCTATTTCCTCCTTAGCATGTACATCAAAAAATTTATAATTTTGACCATCCAGGGAAGAATATTTTGAAGATAGCTGGGTACAGGAGTTTTATTTGAATCTCACACCTGCTTTTTGACATTCTCTGAATAGTGGAATAAATTTACTCCTGTCTGGTGTACAATAAGTAATCATCCTCCACAGACACTCTGCTGTCAACAATTTTTGGTACTTTGTCCTTCTGCCACAGTTTTGTCGCAGTCACTTTCTGTTTTCATATGTTACTCAATGTGCAGCCTTCGTGAAAGTCCATAAGATGCCTGATGATTGTAAATTTCTTTACAAATGTCCTTCTGTGAACCCCTCTGTTGTCTGTCTCTTCTGAGAAACCTTCAAAGCTGTTGGACAAGGACGGTAGAGCCATGGAACGGCTGGGCAAAAAGGTGTATACTGCTGCTACCTTGGCCATTTGGTTTATTTAATTACCAGACCCATATGACTAAGTATGTCTTAGCTCTTCTTTTGCAGTTCTATCAGGCTA
This sequence comes from Protopterus annectens, assembly GCF_019279795.1. NCBI lineage: Eukaryota > Metazoa > Chordata > Ceratodontiformes > Protopteridae > Protopterus > Protopterus annectens. The sequence continues at coordinate 96,602,210 of NC_056751.1, forward strand.
TTTTTGACCTTTTTGACTCTGAGGGAAAGGTTTTGGCTCTCTCTTTGTTGGGCTCCTCTTCTCAAGTGGCTTGTCCTTCTACTAAATGTAGTTACAGTACAGCTGATGCTTCTTCTAGAGCTGCTGTCTTTGGTTCTGTGTTGAGGCATTTTTCTTGGCTTCATCTCCAACCTTTACCTGATGATATTAACTCTAAATTAATGGGTGTTCCCCTTGATTATAATCTGTTTGGTTCTGCAGCATCTGAGCTTTATAAGTTCATGCAGGCAAAGGGCAAGGCCTTGCAGGAGCTGCAACATATTTTTGTTTCCCTTATTCCTAAAATTCAGTGGAATTATCCTTCTAAGCCTGCCTTTGTATGTAGACAGTCTTGCCCTCCCCCCAAGGATAAAAAGGGTTCTAGACGGGCCCCACCTGCTAACTTTAGTCAGACTCCTTCTACTCAGAAGCTCCCTTTCCCAGACATTCCATGTTCTGCCTCACTGTCTTCTTCTCTCCATCCTAGGTTCCTTCATCTCTTTGCCTTTTCCTGTCCCTTCCCAGTTGGTTAAAGATCACTCAGGACTCTTGGGTTCTGTCTTTCATTCATCAGGGGTACATCATGGTGTGGAAATCTCTTCCTTCCTTTCTAGGTATTCCTCAACCTCCTCCAGAACAGCTGCCATTTTTTCCAGAGCTGCTTCAGGGTCTTTTGTCTCAAAGCACCATCCAAGCAGTTTCTGCTCCTCAAAGGGGGAAGTTTTTTTTTTTTCCAGAATGTTTTGGTTCCCAGGAAAGAAGGCACTTGGAGGCCCATTCTGGACCTTTCCCAGCTCACCACCTTTCTGAAGATCCCTTCTTTTCAATTGCTGACCCTTCAAACTCTGTTTCCTCTTCCTCTTCATCAGGCTTTCATAGTATCTCTTTATCTCAAGGATGCCTATCTTCACATCCCTGTTCATCCCTATTGCAGGAAACTTTTGCATTTCTCTGTTTCTTCCTTGCATTTTCAGTTCTCTGCTTTACCCTTTGGCCTTTCTACTGTGCCAAGGGTCTTCACCAAATGCCCACTGCTGTGATTGCCTTTTGCTGGATAAGGGAGATATAAATCTTTCCTTACCTGGATGACCTGTTCATTCAGGCTTACTCCCCAGAGACTTTGATTCAGCACCTCCACTATGCTGTTTGTCTCTTACAAAGCCTGGGGCTTATGATAAATTTCCTGAAGTCCTTCTTGACTCCTTCTCAGGATCATGTTTTTTTCAGGTGCAGGTTCCAGACCAATCCTTTGCTGGCTTCCCTGCCACCACCCAAGGCTCTGACTCTTAATTGCATTTTTTTTTCAAGCCCTTCTTCCTCAGGTCTTTGTTATGGCCAGGACGTTTCAAAAGGCTCTGGGTTATATGGCTTACATCATTCTTATGCTGCCTCTAGCCATACTCCATATGTGGAAGTTGCACTGGTTCCTCAAGTCAATATGGCTTCAGCATCGTCATCCTTTAGACTTTCTAGTTCCTCTTCTTCCATGCCTCAAACTGGAGCTTCAGTGGTGGATTCATCAGCTGTCTGTCAACCCAGGTCTTCCTTTTCAGCCCCAAGTCCCCTCTCAGGAACATTTTTCAGATGCCTCAGACACGGGGTGGGGTGCTTATTTTGGGCCTCTTAAAGGTTCAGGATTTTTGGCCCATTTGTCAGAGAGCGGGTCACATCAACATTAAGGAAATGAGAGCTTTCCTTCTTGATCTTCAGGCCTTCCATACTCTCTTTCTTACAGGGCCTCTCAAAAACCTTACAGACAATACTACAGTGATTTGGTACATCAGCAAGCAAGGGGGGGCAAGGTCCTACCTTTTGTGCAGACTAGCTCTTCAGGTTTGGACTCTGGCCATCCTTTATCAAGTGACTCTTCAGGCTGTTTATATTCCTTCAGAACTAAATATTATGGCAGACTCTCTGAGCAGGTCCATAACACAGACTCATGAGTGGATGTCTCACAGCAATGTGTTTTTGGACATTGTCTACTTGTGGAGTACTCGGGTAGATCTTTTTGCCTCCCCTCTGAACAGATAACTTCCTCTTTTTTATAGGGTCCCAAGTCCTCTGGTGTGGAAGGTGGATGCCTAATCTTATTTTTGGAAGGGGATGTTTCTTTATGCTTTCCCTCCCCTTCCTCTCATACTGAGGGTCCTGCACAAGATAAAACTGGACTCCCCCAAAATCATGCTTGTGACTTCTTTTTGGCCCAGATAGCATTGGATTTCCGCTTCTCCTGCATTTAGCCAAAGGCAATCACCACGGGTTACCCACAGGATGAACCTACTCACAGAAGGCAAAGGGGTCTCTCATCCATCCTCACTTGTCCACTCTTCAACTGACACTATGGGTGATAGGGTTTTGATCCCTTTTAGGCACCTTTTTTCTGAGGATATGCTTTGGGTTCTGCCGGAGGCCAGGAAACCCAGTACTAGAAAATGTTATGTGTCCAAATGGAAGAGATTTTCAGTGTGGCAACTTGTCCATAACCGGGATCCAGTTTCTGTGAAGGTTCCTGTGGTTCTCTCTTATTTGTGTGAATTGCTCCATGCTGGATTAGCATACTCTTCAGTTAAAGCCCATTTTCAGCTGTTTCTGCTTGTCTGCCACTGACTCTTCCTTTGGTCTCTAGGTTTGAGGTCAAACAATTTCTTAAAGGCGTCTTTCTTATTAGGCTTCCCAGGAAGCCTATTCCTCCTCCTTGGGACCTTAATTTTGTTCTTGAAAATTTGACTCAAGCTGCTTTTGAGCTTGCGACTTCAGCTTCCTTGCAGCATTGTACATAGAAGACTGTTCTTCTTTTGGCCCTTACTTCAGCTAGAAGGGTGTCTGAGCTTCAGGCCATTATGTCTGTCCATCCTTTTTTAGCCTTTCATAGGAACAGGGTGCCCAAGTTGGTTAATGAATTGTCTCTTAATTAGTCTATTAATTTACCCACTTTTTTCCCTTCTCAACAGTCTGCCAGTAAGAAGGATCTTCAAACCTTGGATTTGCATAGACAGCTCGGATATTATTTAGATAAGACTAAGGCCATTTACAAATCTGAGCAGCTTTTTATTTCTTTTCATCCTAATTATTTGGTTTTAGTTGTTTCTAAGCAAACCATTTCTACATGGATCTGTAAGGCCATTTCCTTTTGTTATTCCTTTCATGGGAAAAGCCTTTCTGCTTCTGTAAAGGCTAATTCTACCAAGGCTGTGGTTCCGCTGGTGCTTTTTTCAAAGGATTGAATACCAATTCCATCCTTAAAGCAGCTACTTGGATTTATGTATATATCTTTACTAAGCATTAGACATTGAATGTTGTTTTCAGAGCAAGAGCTGGCTTTGGGTAATAATGGCTAGGTTCATAGGTTCATAGGTTGGTACTAGGCTATCAGCCCTAGGGCCTATATAAGCCTAGCCATAACAATTCCCTGGCTATTTCTTCCCACACTATTTACTTCCCTAGAGTAAGTAAGTAAGAGGCTTGTAAGGGCTCTTAAGCCATATCTTGTATGTGCCTACAAACCATTAGAAAATTTGCCCCAGGACTGTCCGCTTTTTCCCATTCACAGAACAAACTGGTGCTTAAAAAATGGAAAAGGATTAACTTTGTTTTATTGGGATGGGGAGTTTGTTCCATAGCAGTGGTATCCTCAGCAAAGTATAACTCTCTCTCCAACTTATTAATTGATGTTGCAAAAGTTGTTTAGATAACTACACCGTGTTTCTGATGCTGTTCGATTTGCTGATGTGCAGTAAATTTGTCAGTAATGGGTCGAAGGATGCCTAGTATTACAGACACAGGTCAGTTCTTTAGCAGTCTGTAGGATACTGAGTATAGTGACAGGGCTTTGAGTCAGTCCATGTAAGACATGTTGTTTAGGCCTTGTATCGTTTTAGTAAGGCATCTCTGTGGATTTTCCAGTTGTTGTGTATGTCTGGACTGATACATGCCAATGGAGGCATATTCGGTGATATGGTCTAATTTGAGTGGAGTAAATGGGGCCATTGACATATCTAGATCTAGACACAGTCCCCTTGTTCATAAGCTCTACAATGTACAAGGACATTTTTACAACAATAGACACATGTTGGTCAAAAGTTAGCTTACTGTCCACATAAGTTCCCAAATTCCAAACAATTGGGTCGGGTCAACACTTAGGGGCATTTTGTCAGTGTGGTAATTCCACAGGGTAGATTACTTTCCAAAAGATACAGTAATGCATTTTTTGGCATTTAATTTCAAACCATGATTTTGACACCAGTTATGTATATGAGACAAACCTTCCTGCTAGATGGCTAAGTTTTTTGGTAATACAATGGCTGCTCCTAGCTTGTAGTCATCTGCAAACTTAGTCAGCCAGAGTCCTTTGGGATTGACTTTTACTTCCGAAAAGTAGATGCCAAACAGGAAAGGCTCCAGCACTGAACCCTGTGCTGTACACAGAGCTCAAACTAATGTTGATGCTAATGCTAATAAATGGGGCTGTACAGAGGGCAGCTTCACTTCACAACTTGCAAGCTTCCCATCGTCTAACAAGTTATCAAACACGTGGACCAGACACAAAATATATATATAAAAAAAACTCAACAATGTGCATAAGTGAGTAACCAAAAACATAAAAAAAATCTGTCTGTAGACCTTATTCACTTTGTTGAATATTAAGTGTTTTCATCCCAATTAGTAAGAAACTTTTTGATGAAGTTCTTTATTGACTGGGACAAAACACTTAATTTTTAATAAAGTGCATACATTCTACAGTGAAATATTTTTATATATCAAACCTATGGAAGTCATCAGTTTATAGTGTAGAAGGAGGCAGGATGGATATCCCCAAGTTGCTTCTGATGATTAGTTTTGTGGTTCAAATATCATAGTTTCTTTACTGAAGTATACAGCTTACTGGACTGCTTTACTCACATTGGGTACTCTGGTCTTTCACTGAAGGCTTGGTGATTTAGCTTAGGTCAGGGGAGCCCTCTTTTCTTGCCTCCCCTTGAGTCATAGCATTTTGCTTTACTACACCTGATGGACCAGTAGCCATCTCCATGATGCTAAACATTAGGTTGCTCCTTGATATCTGGAAGGATTAGTCCACATACGTGTCAGAAGATATTTTTAGGGAGTGCAGTGTAGTGCCAGTACAAGGCCCTGTAGAGGCCTGTGATGAGGAAATGCTGTATTTGATATATACTCCTTCTGTTAAAGGAGACCATTTACTTGACAACCCCCTCCCCCCCAACCAGTGGCTACCTACAGGTCATCCCATGCTCAAAGCTTTGGATGAGCACAGGTCAACATCTTCTGCAGCTAGTGTAAGGAGGATGTCTCCTGCCCCTCTGAATTCACTTTCAAGGGTCTTTGCTTAAAGACAGACAAGGTTAGTTTGATGTGACCCTCTTTAATCCCCTCCCACTCCATGTGATCCTTTTTTTAGAATGCCCTCAGGGGTCCAAACATTAATGACATGAAGTAGAGTGCATGTTTTGGAGTCTCCTACTAGTTAAACAAAGTAAAAAAAAAAATAATCATTTCTAGGTTTTCTCGTTCTGTCCTGTTTCACAAATATTAGTAATGCTTTTGGTTTTCTTCCTGTTGATCTCCATCTCCCCAATCCAGTCACTGCTCCATTTCCAACATACTCCTGGTTCTTCTAGTCAACTCTTGTGTTTTTTTTCTGTCTCTCAAGCATTTTCCTTTGAAAGATTGGAAAAGGTTTCACTGGCACAGTCTCTATGGATTTTTGTACCTGAAGAATAAGAAACAAAATCTCCTTCTGTTTGATAGCTCATTTTTTGTTAGACAAGCTTTTTTATTTCTTCCTTTGCAAGTTCTGCATCAAAAAATGATTTTGCCCCTCCAGGAAAGGATATTCTGAAAATAGCTGGATACAGCATCTTGAATATCATGCCTTCTTCTCAACATTCCCTGATTAGTGGAATAAATTTACTCATCTTTTGCCTGGTGTACACTGAATAATCATTTTCCACAAAATCTCTACTGTCTTCTAGTTTTATTGCTTTTTCCTTCTGCAACAGAATTAATGATTTATGCTGGTAGGATTGCATCTTTACTCTTAAAGGTCTAGGTTGCTTTTTCATGGCCAGGTTTGGAGCATGCACATTATGTACCCTTTCAATTAACAGTTCCTGCTGAGGAATACATTCAGCTGCTTATTTGGGGTTTCATAAAATTAACAGTCTGTTCCTTCCAGTTTCTCTACAGCAGACAATCTCAGGTTTTCCCTATGTGCTTTGTCATCTATTTTGTATTATTTTTTTGAAACATCTCTTCTTGAGCAGTGTCATACTCAGCCAACATTTTCTTCGTTTTGACCTCTGATTTTTACAAGTTTATCACTTCATCTGAATATCTGTTTTAAAGCATCTTCTATTTTTTCCACCATTTTTTTGTTTGTGTTGATATACTCCTTCAGTGTTTCATTTATTTTAATCAGCTGTAACTACATTTGACTTATTTTTCCTCTAGGTTATTGGAAGTCATGTGTTGCAGTAAAGCTGGAGCTTGCACTGCTTTTTGCTGAACAGCTGCAGAGTTCTTCCTAGTCAGTGTTTCTTCCTCACCTTTTGTGATTATCATTCAGATTCTCTGAATTTCTTTTTTGCTGGTATCCAGGCTGTGCACTTACTAGCCAGTTACTGAACTTTATCCAGAAAGACAAGTTCACTGACTCTCTTTTCTGAGTTTCTGTTTTCACACTGGGAGAACTGAAATTAAGCTGTTACTCAGTGTGCAGCCATCTTGGAAGTCCCCTGCTGTTTTTATCATTGTTTTTTAATCAGTGGAATGAGTCCAACACTTCTGTCACCTCAAAGTCAATAGCACACCAGATCCACAAGTCAACAACTGCTTAGTTAAGTTCTTGCACATTCATGTTCAATACTCTTGAGTGAATCCTGTATTCGCTTTGTGGCCAGAGTACTTGAGTTTTAGTTTTACTATCTGGGATCATTTTTTTAAGGGTTAGCTGATTTGATCTTGTACATGTGGAATTCTCAAAAACATGCTGTAACATTACTTGGAAAACTTTATGGACAATGTGATGTATTTGTGGTTTAAAATCTCATCCAGATTTGCCATAGCTTTCCTTCCAAGAAGCAAGTGCCTTTTAATTTCAAGACTACAGTCACCATCTCTAGAGATATATTTGAGCCCAGGAAAATAAAATCTGCCATTGGCTATACTACCACTCTTCCATTTGCAAAGAATTGATAGAGAAAAAGGAGATAATTTCATTTTTTTTCTGTTAAAAAGCAGTCTAAATTATGTGTGTTCTTTCAGTTTCTTCAACAGGCTCTTCAACTCTTCTTCACTTTGAATCATTAGAGTGGTATCATCTGCATATCTAACATTGTTAGTGTTTCTCCCAGCAATCTCATTCCAGTATATTATTTGTCTAATGCAGCATTTTGCATTATATATTCAGAGTATAAATTAAACAAGTAAGGTGAACTTGTACATTGTTGTTGCACTGCACTTTTGTATGTACCTGTATTGTCAAGGTTCTTTAGTTTTTCTGTATATTGCTGACAACTGTTTTTAATGTCTTCTACTTCTGTGAGGTCACAGTCATCTTATTCTTGTCTCTTCCATTCTGTTGAAAGAACATACAAGGCCGGTGGTTATCTCCCAAAAGTTTATGTAAACGTTTTTGTTGAAAAAGTAATCCAACTTCTTCAGACACAGGACAACAATTAAACATTCAATTTAAAATATTCCAAAAGGAAATTACATCAGCAATAATGTCAGCAGGAAATGACATCAGCAATAATGACATCATAAACAATCCCATACTTATAAAAAATAAATATAAATAAAAATATGGTGTTTGTACAATACTTCTATGAATAAAGCCATACTATTAAACAAGAATAGTTTATATGCACCAGTTGTAAGATAATGCCTCCCAAACAAAACTTATTCATCTTTGAAGTGCTTTAACTTTAAAATACACTTCAAAGAGCAATACTCATTGAGACACAGATAGGCAGAAGCATTGTTTCAACTGCCAATACAATTCTCTACTTTCTAAAATTAATTGCCATGGGCCACCTCTCTTGTTTTTTGTTACCTGATCAATAACCATGTATTCAAAGGAGTGACCCTCATGTTCCATAAACTTATATAAACTTTTTGGAGATTACCACCCGCCTTGTGTGTTCTTTCATCAGTTCATTGGTTTTGTTTTTTTTTTTTTCTATTTTACATTCTGTTATCTTGTTTTCATTTTATGTACTGCTCATTTAAATATGCCTATTCAATCTCTTCCTTCTGTGTATCTCTGTGTTCACGTTTTCTCTGTCCATTGATTTCTGCTGTCATTCTTTCCTTTGACCACTTCTAAAGCCTCCTCAAGCAGCTGTTTTGCCTTCTTAATCCTTTCTCTATATGAAATATTTTTTACCCAAAATGAATGATTTTGGTAAAAAAAGTTATCTGTCTTTTTTTTCACACAGTGTAGTTCTGCTATGGGCAACTGTGCCCTATGAAAAGCATAACAAATTTGCAAATGTCATGATAACTTAGGGTAATATCCATTTTCTAATTTACTGGTAAATGTTTCAGAAAATTGTGATACTGTAGTTCAAACTCTGCAACAGAAGCAGCTAAATGTGTAAAGCAGTGCATGATTAGTTTTGGTAATAAATTGAAAAGAAATGTTGAGACTAAAGTTTAACTTGCAAGGTAGGACTTGCTCTGGGCACTTAAAATGTGGCAGCACTATTCAGAGATGGTTCTTGTGTCATTTTATTCCCATGTTTAATAGGGCAAAATGCTTTACAGCAATGGCTTTAAATTTGTTATTGAGGTCTGTACCTCACATTTTATTTTTCACATAATGTGTTTTCTGTTTTTGCAGATTGTACAGATGAACAATTACTTTGGACTTGGAATAGATGCAGAGTTGAGCCTGGATTTTCATCAGGCAAGAGAAGAAGATCCAGACAAATTTAACAGCAGGTACTGTATATGCATTTTATACCAAAGGCTTATATCATTAATGATGACAAGGAGTGCCTATGGAGTTTGTAGATTAGTGAGAAAAGGCATAGTGATTATTTGTAATTGTTTTTTTTTAATACTTGATATTTGATGTTTTTAAAATAATTAATCCTAGGTTTAATAAGCCATATTACTGTGTTATCTGTAACAGGAGGTGTTTATTACAGTTGTGCTAAGACTGCTTTCAGTTAATTGAAAATGTGTGACTGTTGACATTACTTATTTTAAGGAAAGAGCACTGGTGATGGAATATATAAGACTGACAGCTGAGTTCTTTTACTGAGAGACAAAGCTGAATTTCTAAAATAAAAAAAGTCCCCAGAAGCAGAACTAAGTAAAGGAAATGTTGCAGAAATTACTTGGAACATAAAACAGAAGCTTACAGTGATCAGTCTTGCTAGATGAAAAGGGTTGAAGACATAAAATTTGTCTTGAGTAGCACAGAAGCAGGACTGATGTAGAAACAGTATAGTGTTTGGAGTGGAAAACAAAAGGAAAACTAGGAATAGAAGAAGAAAAAAATCAGCACTGTTTATTTGCAGGGAAAAAGATTTATTAAGTTGGTGTTAAAAGGGCTGTTGTCTGCTTCAACACTATAAAGATTAAACTAAAATTAAGAATAAAGGGGGAGACCATGTAAGCAAATACAGTGGCTGATTTGCTGAAAACACTAGATAGAATGTTTGCTTAAAGACAGCATGAGATCTAAAAAATAATAGTGCTACATTTTTAACAATCCTTCAAGAAAATCAACTGGACTAAAGTGTGTGTTTGCATTTGATAAATAGGTGATCTGAGGCTGTGATGATACAACAGGTGTCAAAAATTGGGGAAAAAAAAGCTGCTTAACACTGATAAACCAAAAAAAAAGCATGTTATGCAACTTATAAGAAAATATGTATAATACGAAGTAAACACAATCCTAAAAAATTTGGTTAAAAAACAGAGCAAAAATAATATAATTCTGAAAGCAGAAACTTAGTACTGTAAAGGGGAAAAGTTGCGCAAAAAGGTATAAGTTGTAAGATGGAAGAAAAGCTAAATTAAGTTATAGTATCCTTTTGCATGCTGTGATGGATATTAGACAAGTGACAAGAAAGGTGCGGGGAATAACAGTAAAGTGTCTATATTCCAGATAAATATGAACAGTAAGCCTTTCCGGAAATGGGCACATAAAGCCAGAATTAGGCATGTAGGAAGAGAAAGACTTACAACTTGCATACTGATATAATGCAGACTGGGTGACCCTGACAATATGTCAGGGTGAAACAGTATGAGAATCCTATGCATGCCGAAAGGTGGAACAAGATTGTTTTCAGTTCATTTCATAAAGGATGTATTTAGAGTATAGATGAACTGAGAGGACTCACCAGTGACAACAAGAGTGCACAGGGTACAAACAAGGAGTAGTAAGCAGCCAAGACATTTTTTGTGTGTCTCTTGAGGTAATCTGTGCTGTTACTCAGGCTTGCAATATCCAGAGTGGTTGCTTTACTTAAGGATCTGCATCTAAAATTTATGTCTGTCCTTTTTTCTTGAGCTCCCCTTCCCCATTTCATCACCATCGCTTTCCACTTTGAATTATACCTTTCAGCTTAGGCTGTGTATAGGAGCCTTAAAACTGTAGCTCTGAAATACCCCTTCAAATCAAGTAATCCCAAACCCCCTTGTTATATTGGAAGAATCAGCTTATCTCACTCTTCCCCTCCCAGATAAATTCCTTCAACTCTTTATTAATTGCTATCCACAACTTCCTCCTCTGATTGATAAAAATATGCCTAACCTTTGTATAAAACTAAAGGGACTAAAAACATTTTTCATTGCTTGTATTTTGCTGTCCATATCCATAAAACAGAGATTCCAGTTCTTCAGTTTTCGTATTATCTTTTGTTTAGTCTCTCCTGACATATCCTTACCTGCCATAATAAAATCCTTTTTAACCCATACTCCTAAGTAGTTAATTTTTATCATGTCCCCATAAATATGGGTATTGCTGAACCAGTTTGTGTGTGGGAACATAGTTGACAGGTACTGCCTTTGTTTTATCTTTATTAGTTTTATATCCCTAAAAGACCTGAAACTGTCTTAGAAAGTTCCAAAACACTGAAATGTCCTTTTCTGGTTTTATCAGGTACAAAATAATATCCAGTTCAAATAAAGCCAACTTTTTCTGATTGCCATAACAATTATATCCTTGAATTTCTGAGTCCCTTATTTTCTTTACAAATGTTTCTAAGTATAATGCGACGGAACCGCTTTTACCTTTTGTCTCAGATCCCTCATATATCCTCCTAATTAATCTTATTATTATGTCAAGGAATGCAAATACTTCATTGCCCTACTCATAAAATCCCAGCTTACTCTGTCGAATTCTTTCTCTGCATCAAGACCCACGAAAAACAGTGGTACTGTCTTACATTCTACTTCCCTCTGCATCATCATTTTTCTATTAATGCTGTCAAATGTTGGCCTTCCCGCCACAACACATTGATCCATATCTATTAATTCTGGCATCACCTTTGCCATTCTTTTAGCTGTTATAGGCATGAACTCTTTATAGTCATGGTTTAGAATCGAAGTGGGTCTATTTGAAACTGGATTTGAAGAGTCTTTACCATCTTTAGATATTACAGCCACAAAGCACAATTGTGTACACTTACTATAAATGTAGATGTTCGAGTGTATTCACTGTTGCAGTCTTCACATTTGGGTTATCTCGGCCAGGGTAGCCCTCATTCGGCCCAAATACTAGAGGCTTAGTATTTCTGCGTCGGTTGCCGTCGCTCCAGGACTGATGTCAGGTTATCAGTGTTATAAATTAAGGCTGCCGACGCCATTACATAAGTTTTTTTTTCCCTGTCAGGAGCTCCCAAGGGGAACTAGGTTATGGAGGAACACCGCCAGTAGAAAGTAAATACCAAAACATCCTTGTAAGGATAGAGAGAGAGAGAGAGACAAGGGGGATAGAGGGAGGGAAACCAGGACTGCAACAGTGAATACACTCGATAATCTACTTTCATGGTAAGTGTACATAACTGTACTATGTTCTTCATGTTTCACTGTTGCAGTCATCACATTTCGGTTGATTCCCAAAGCTGAAAAAAAGGGTGGAGGCAGTCAAGAATAATGGGGGCTGGCTAGGATGCCCTGCAAGACTGCTGTGGCAAAGCCTGCCCTGGATTTGGAGAAGATAGGCAGGTGGTAATGCTTGGTGACGGTATGAACAGAAGTCCATGTTGCAGCCTCCAGGATGTCCATGGTGGGGAACCCTCTGAGGAAAGCTGCAGAGGTGGAGGTTGCTCTGGTAGAATGTATCCTGAACCCCTTGGGGGGAGGTTTCCCATGCTGCCTGTAGCAGAAATGGATGCAGTGTGCTATCCAGAGAGGATAGACCGAGAGGATGACCCAATGGAAGGATAGAACATCCACTTTCCAGGCGTTGTTGTGAGGTTCCCTGGTGCAGAATTTGCTGAGCTGATGATTGGAATGGGAAGCAAAGAGGTCGACCTTCTGGGTGCCCCATTTCTGGATTACAAGGGTGAAGGTTCTTTGTTTTAGCAGCCACTCGTGTGGGTCCAGAAGATTACTGCTTAAGTTATCTGCCAGAGTGTTTAGAGAGCCTGGCAGGAATTGTGCTAGCAGTTGTAGTTGCATGGCTGAGGCTGTGTGCCAAAGGGTCATGGCGAGCCTGCACAGAGGGTAAGAGTAAGTCCCTCCATGCTTGTTGATATCCCACATCACAGTGGTGTTGTCTGTTTTGATCAGTAGTGGCCCCGGGGAGAGTAGGGGTCTGAAGGCTGTCAGAGCTTGCTGAACAGCTAACATCTCTTTTTGGTTGATGTGCAGATGTATTTGGTTTGGGCCTCCATTGGCCCTGAATGCACCTGCCGTCCAGGTCTGCACCCCAAGCATAGTCTGATGCGTCTGTGGTGAGGGTCTGGGCGGCGTGGGGTTGTGAGAAGGGTAGTCCCTTGTTGTGGTTGCATGCTGCTGCCCACCAAAGGAAATCTTTCCTAAAGCAAGGTATCATTGCTGTAAGAGTTTCCAGGTCTTGGGAGTGTTGACACCAAAGGCTTTTTAGGTACCACTGTAGTTTCCTCATATTCAGTCTGGCATATGGATTGATTAGACTGCAAGAAGTCATGAACCCCAGAGCTTGCAGGATTTTCCTTGTGGATAACTGGGGGTCTGGTGGCTAGTTGAGAGAAGTAGGTTGTTAGGTTTGTTTTTCTATTGTAAGGAATGCCATCTGGGATGCCATGTCCAGGCTTGCTCCCAGGAATACAATTTTTTTGCATGGGTACTAGTTTGGATTTCTTTTCGTTGATAGTATACCCCAGGGAGGGTCAGTAGGTCCTTTACAAAGGTCAGGTGCTTTAGCAGCTTTTCCTGACTGTCTGTCTGAATCAGGCAGTCATCTAAGTATGGGTAAATTTGAATATTTCTTTGTCTGCAAAAAGCAATGGCGGGAGCCAGGCATTTTGTGAAAACTCTGGGAGCAGTGGATAAGCTAAAGGGAAGTGCAGAGAACAGAAAGTGCAGTGATCCTGCCCTGAAATGGAGATATTTCCTGCACGATTCCCTGATTGGGATGTGTAGGTAGTCCTCTTTTAGGTCTACGGGTGGCTAACCAAGCATCCTTGGAGAGCATAGGTAGAAGTTGCTGGAGGGTGAGCATTTTAAATTTTGGTAACACCAGGAAAGTGTTTAGAATGGATAGATCGAGGATGGGGTGCCAGGTACCCTCTTTTCTGGGTACCAGGAAGAGTCTGGAGTAGAAATCTTGGCATACCTGTTCTGCAGAAACATGCTCTATTGCTCTTATCGAAAGCAGGGAAAGGACTTGCTTTTTGGCCTCTGCCCACTGGTTTGGGGGAAGATCTTGGAACCCTTTTGGGGTTGGTAGAGTGTGGAAATAAAATTTGTATTCCTGGGACACTATGTTGTGGACCCAGCGGTCGTTGGTAATGGTGGCCCAGGTGCTTGTGTGGAAGGAGAGTTTTCCTCCTAGGAGCAAGAGCAGGTGGGCAGAGGGAGGGGGTGGAAGCCTGAAGTCATTGTGAGTTCCTGCCATGAGGAGGTGACTTAGCACTCCCTGGTTTTGAAGAGGAGGAACTCCATTGCTTAGATCTCTGCATTCCCTGGGGCTGCTGTCTGGGGGGCCTGCTTCCCTAGGGTCTGGGCTGAGTTGACCTGGAGAGGGCAGGAAAGGACCAGTGCTTGGAAGAGCAATGCCTACTGAACCTCGGTGGCTGGAGCTGCAAGAAGTCTTTAACTGTCTGCATAGATTTAGCTTTTTTTCCATATTTTTTAAGACCTCCTCTGCCTTGGTGCCAAATAAGTTGTCTTTGTGCAGTGGTGTGTCCAATAAATTGGATTTGATATGATCTGGCAAGGGCTGTTCCTTTAGCCAAGCATGCCTTCTAAGGACAGAACCAGTGACTGCTGCCCTGCAAGATGCTTCTAGGGCATCAAAACCACATTGTAAGGTGTGCTTAGTTACTTGACTTGCAGAATGCATTAACTCTTGTAACTCTTTATTTTCTGCACAAGCAGGAAAGGAAGATATTTTTTGTTTGAGTATTTCCCAGGTATGTTGCTGATATTTCAACATATGGAACTGACAATTTAGTGCTCTAATAGCAGAGGTGTATACTTTTTTACCCCATCTGTCTAGTGCTCGGGAATCCCTATCTGAGGGGGGTGCGATTCTTAGCAGAAGTTGCTTTAATTCATTTAAGTCCTTGAGAGATAACCTCAGGGTCAGCAGTAGAATTTTTGAATAGAAATTTATGAGAGTCAGGGACTCTATAGTACCTGTCTGTTTTCCTGGGAGCAGGAGGGAGGGTGTCAGGAGTCAAACTGGATTCCATAAAAACATCATCCACAACATCCAGGACAGGAGGAATGGCCAGAGGTCTGTGCTGTGGAAGATCTAGGAATTCCCTGAGTCTCTTTTCTGACTGAGGGTAGTCCTGACATTCCCATTGGAAATGTTTCCTTAAGGTATGTAGGCTTTCCCCAAAGGAAAGGTCCTCGGGTGGAGAGGCTGAAGGGATGGATTCCTCTGCATCAGAATCCTCATAAGCTGAGAGGGGTTGCATATCTTCATAATCAGATGCATCAGTCATCGGACTCCTGTTCAGATAAAACTACTGGGGACAAATCTCTTTTTCTTTTGGAAGGGGTAGCCTGGCTTCCCCTGATAAGCATTATAAGGTCTTCTGCCATTTTAAGCATCTGAGACTGAGGCAAGGAAGCAGGTGCCTGAGACTGGGTCATCGGTTTCTTGGGTGTGGTTCGTACCCTGGGCCTTAGAAACTCGGTAGTTTTTGAAAGAACGGTAGACGTGAAAGAAGTTGGTCTGTGATGAGAATCGGTAGTGCAAAGTACTTCCTCAGAAGCCGGTGCCTGCTCAGCGGCTCCGGACCCATCCAAGGTAGAGACGACCGAAGGATCCTTAGTCAATGAAGAGTGTCGCAGTATACCGAACTCCAAAAGGGTCTCCGTAGCAGCCTGCGAATCCACAGAAGTGGGAATCAGGGGCTGCAAAGCGCCTCACTGAGGACCGGAGAACTGACAACTAGCTTAACGGAAGTGCCGTTGGCAGTTTTGTACCTGTGAGGTCTGTCTCTGTCTTTATCTTTACTTTTTTTGGAAGATCTGCTGTCGTATGGCTTACCAAAGCCATATCGGAATTCAAGGGCTGAGAGCGTAAATATCTAGCTACAATAAGGGCCCGACAATGTATAGTTCTGGCGTTGGACAGAGCACAAAAGCGACAGCGGGGGACATCGTGGTCTGGGCCTAAGCAATTGGCGCAGTAGGAATGAAAATCTTGGTGTGGTATTTGCTTTCCATGGGTGAAACAATTGTTAACTTTTTCTGACATCGGTTAGAGCAAGAAAAAAGGATCCCCAATGGGGTACTTAGCTTTAGAAGACTTCAACTTCAATTTCAGAAATGAAAAACTCAGGCTCCTCGGCAAGAAAGACTGATGTAATGGCATTGGCTGTCTTAATTTAGAACACTGATGACCTGACATCAGTCCTCGAGCGACGGCAACCAACACAGAAATACTAAGCCTTTGGTATTTGGGCCGACTGATGGCTACCCTGACAGGGATAACCCAGATGTGATGACTGCAACAGTGAAACATGAAGAACATCTGCCTTCTTCCAGGATTGTGGTCCTCTTTGTAAAATACTGTTAAACAAAACCTTCCAGTTTTTTTATAATTTTCTTCCCTCCTAGCTTCCAAACTTCCAAAGGATTATCATGTATTTCCTGCTGACTTTCGTGTAGATTGGTTATACATCACCATTATTGTCTCATTTCCTCCTGTCCTGTTAATAATTGAGCCTCATCAACCTCTAACCTTGGCATATTTAATTCTTCCATAAATATTTCCATTTGTACTTTTTCTTCATTTCCACATTTCTCTGCTTTATGCAGATGTTTATAAAATGTCTGAAATATTTATAATACCTCTGCAAGATCTCTGGTTATTTCCTTGTTATAGGCTTCTTAAGGTTGGCAACAAGCCTTTCTACTTTCTGTTGTCTGAGCCTTGTCCTTAAAGCTTTTGTGCTCTGGAGTTATCAAAAAACAGTTGATTAAAAGCAGTCATTCTAAACTCATGCATATTATCCAGGTAGTCCTTAATTTTTTCTTTAGCACTCTGCAGTTTCACTTGTTCTATGAGATTGTCCCTATTCCGCAGTACTTTGACCTTTGTTGGTTCCTCTAAATAATTATTGTTACTTCTTAACCATATTTCTTTTTATTTTGTTTCTACCATATTTTTAAACCCCACTTTTGTTTAGAAATTAGTGTCCAGTAAAAACTCCCAAATACTTTCCACTACCAATTCCCTAAATTCCTCTCTGTTCAAGAGATATGTGGGGAAGCGCCAGTGTCACATTTTTATTTCATTGTCCTACATTTTTATTTTAGTTATTATTGGCAGTGTTCTGAAGTAGATATTAGATGTATGCCAAAACTTAAATTAAATGTACTTTTACCTGTGAATTATAATTTCTGTCTGGACTAGCTCAGTTTTTTGTACTTTGGTGAATAATATATAAACTCTCTCCAAACTCCTACCACAGAGTTCACATCTTACATACCAAGTAGTTTCCTAAATTTCTTCAAAAATCTACCCTCTTTTGTTATATTTCCCTTCTAGCTCCCCCTTCCCCAGATTCATCCTCACTGCTGCTAATCAAAATCAAGTCCTCATCTGTAATTTTCTTAAGCTCCAGTGTAGCAATTTTAGATGGGATATAAATAAACACCAATGTAATCCTTTTCCCTTGCCAGTAGCCCTTTATTATAACATATGTACCATTATTGTCTTTTTTCCCCTCTTGTATCATTGTATCACTATTCAGTGGTTAATACAAATACTCCCCTTTTGTTTGTCACAGATATTCTGCTGAATAACCATCCTGAAATCCTTTCTTTATCAAATTCACATGCTCAGTGTTTTCCAAATGTGGCTCCAGCAACATAGCTATTTCCACTTTACATTTCTTAGTATAGCAGAGTTTCTCTTTTGTATATACCTGTGAGACTATTCACGTTTAATGATAATATGGAATGTGTTGCCATTATGATAAGTTATTATTCCCACCTGCTATGTATAACAGCTTGTCTTTTTTTAAGTGTCTAGTTTCAGTTTTTGTGTTACGTGCGTACGCTGTTTGGCAGGTTGACCTTTTATACAGTTGTTTCTTGTTATATCCATTTAATCCTATGTTACAAGACTTTTTGTTTTAATGAAAACTCTCAAACAAAAAACACAACCCAGAGCATCCCCATAGTCTATTACCATATTGCAAACACACAAAACTATGTACACCTTCAAATAATGAAGTTTAACTGTCCTAATAGTAACAATTATCCCAGAATTCCAGATTGATAGCTACACTCATCGACTTTTGATTTACCTATATTGAAGTTTATCCATGCTAAGGTGCATGGTACAGCCTGTGCTTCTATTTACACCAATTCCTGACTGCTTTTGTCTTATCTTTATTCCTCTCACATAGGTAGAAAACAACATGGGTGTTTTCAGAAAGCATTACCTTTTAGCCATTGCAAAAATATATTTTGTTTTTATTGCCCCTTATCAGCTTGTCTCCATAGAAACATGAGAACCAGGTACATAGTTGCCTTCTGCTTCAAGCTTCTCATCTTGTACTCTGAACATGTATTTGCTAATGGAAAGCTTTTCATTGCATCCAGTGCTGTTGTATTTACTTTCTTTCACTTAAAACTTGTTATTAGTGCAAGCCAAGGGCCCTTAATCTAGTCATTCCCCTATGCAAAAGTAAAAAGAAGCATATCAGTTTTACTTATTTCATGCTTATTATACTTTTACAAGCCACTCTTTACCTCAACATCCTAAGATTACAACCTGTTATCTTAAACATGCTTTTGCCCAGGCTTTTTTCTCTTTTTACATTGCATTGCCTTTATTTCTTAAAAATAAAAAGACAAAAGAAAGAAAGAAGGAAAAAGGGGGCACTTGTTTATTTTAGTATCCCTATAATACACAAAAATAATTGAAAATGCTTTACTATGTTACACGCAGTATACATCAAGTTTTATAAAATACTGTTAAGAATAAAAATTGTTTTACTTACAATTTCCTATTTCCTTTCTCTTCCCCTCTCCTTAATGATCATTCCAAACATTGATAACATGAAGTAGGGTATATGAATTGGAGTCCCCTACAAGTTTAACAAAGTCAGAGAAGTCCTATATTTGCTGGTTTTCTTGTTCCACCACATTTCAAAAATGTGATTGATGTTTTATAATTCCACATTTATTCATTAATTTCTGAGCTGCTGTTTTTTTTCCCATTGTTGTCCATCTCTGGCTCATTTCCAACATACAACTGGTTCTTATAGTCAACTCCTGTACTTTTTTTCTGTTTGTCAAGCATTTTCCTTTGGAACATTGCTAAAAGTTTCACTGGCATAGTTTCTCTATGAGCTTTATTATCAGACGAATAAGAAGCAAGAATCCCCTTCTATTTGATAGTTCACTTTTTATTGGACAAAATTTTATTTCCTCCTTAGCATGTTCTGCGTTAGAAAATGACTTTCACCCTCCAGGAAAAACATTCTGAAGATAGCTGGATACAGCAGCTTGAAACTCACACCAGCATCTCGACATTCCCTAATTTCTGGAATAGATGTACTCCTCTTCTACCTGATGTACAGTTGAGTAATCATTTTCCACAAACACCCTACTGTGTCCAACTTTTAGTTCTTTGTTCTTCTGCCACAGTTTTGTCAGAATCAACTCTTTCTGCTGTTAGGATTGCATCTTTACTATTAGAGGACTTGGCTGTTTTCTTGTGGCCAGGTTTGGAGCGTACACAAGATGTGCCCTTTCAATTAACAACTCCTGCTGTGGAATACCAGTTCAGTTGCTTATTTGTGATTTCATAACATTAATACAGTCTGTTCCTTCCAGTTTCTCTGGTACAGCAGAAAATCTCAAGTTTTTCCTATATATTCTATCCTCAAATTCTACCATTTTTGACACATCTCTTCTTCAGCAGTCTCATACTCAACCAGCCTTTTCTTCATTTTGACCTCTGCTTTTGCAGTTTTATCAGCTCATCTGTATATCTGTTTAAATCTTCTTCCATTTTTTGCAGCCTTTTGTTATTTGAGTTGATATACTCTTTCAGTGTTTATTCATTTTAGACAGCTGTGAGCACATTTGACAGTTTTTCCTCTAGATTACTGGAAGCCATGTATTGCACGAAAGCTGGAGCTTGAACTGCTTTTTGCAGAAATCTTCCCAGCCAGTGTTTTCTCCTGAGCTTTTGTGGTTGTTTTTCTTTCATGTTCTCTGAAATTTTTCTTTGCTAGCATCCAGGCTGTGCTGTTACTACCCAGTAACAGAAATTTACCCAAAAAGTTAAATTCACTGGCTCTCTTTCCTGAGTTTTTGTTATTACACTGGGAAAGCTGAAATGAATGTGTTATTAAGAGTCCAGCCATCTTGGGAGGCCCTTTGCAGTGCTGTACTTGTCTGATAATGATGGCTAAGGTTAGAGAAGTCCCATGGTTATCCTAATCATCTACTGGTGGGTAAGAACACCTTATTTCCTAGTCCTCTGATTCGTGGTTGTCAAGGATTTGGTTCCACTGATGTCTTTAGATGCTCCTCTTCCTTGGAACAATGAGCTCTTCTATTTCAGGACTTTGCTTATCCAGTAGTAGTTTTACTGCTTCCTAATCTTCTGGTAGATGTAGCAGACATTCTGTCAGGATGTGGCCTGGGTGACTTCAACAAGGATACTTACAGCATCATGTAGAATAGCATCTGGGCGTTCCCCTCTGCCCCCTCCTGTAGAGTGCCTTAACTTGAAGGAGTAGCTCATTTACATTAGGCATCTTTATGACATTCGTTCCATTTATTTGCCTCATCAGCATTTATATTTGTGCCTTTTCGTGAGCTGGTTAATTGAGGAACCTTGGCTCAACAGAGAATAGTGAAACAGTTCTTTCAAGGAATACTTTACCTTGAGGTGCTTTTCAAAAATGTTTGTATTTGTTTAATGAGTAACATGTTGTTGCTGTTGTCTTTTGAGCTAGCAGGTTAGTGGGATCTGTAGTTTGCATTTTGGAAGACAGTATATGTAGTAGTCAACCACATTTTTCATTGGATTCCTGAGTGGCAGGATCTGATGTTGAAGGAACTGTTTTTTATTTTTTTGTGATTTCCAAAAAAGTTGGGGCTTCCTCAGAACCAACATTCATTGGTACATTGTTTGTATCACTCAAATTATAAATTATCAAATTGTAAATTTTAAAATCCCCATAATTATTAGTAACAACTGTGATAGTGTTATTGTTAAATGAGGTATTTAATTCCTTTTCTTCCCCTTCTAATACAGAAATGTCTTCCCAATCTGATCCGTCCAAGGGTTCTGTGTCAAACGGTTGCCCCTCAGCCCAGGTTTTTGGTTGATCAATCTCTCAGATCTCCTCAGAGGTGGGGGGGATCTAAAGGGTCTTTATTTACAATTTGAGTGATACAAACATTACGTCTTTGCACCTAATTTATTTGAGAAGGGCGTGACTTTTCTGCCAGTAAGAAAGCTGATTTAACTACTACTTTAATAGATTTAAAATTGTATACTACAAAGTTGAATTTTTCTGTATTATTTTTTTAATGAGCATCCAACAGACAATAGTAATGAGTTATATAAAATGAGTATGTATAATCCCCCTCTACCTCCAGTCTTGCCCTTTTTGAGAAGTTATGTGAGCAGAATAATTATGTGAACATTTGAGTGTCTAAGATTACCAGGCATTTTTGGCATCCCTAAAATATACAAAAATCAGGTGGATCCACCATTGATCCCTATAGTTGATGCTAAGGGGTCAAAAACCTGCAGAATGGCCAAGTTTGTCGATCTCAAGTTAAAAAATGTTCTTAGCCAGGTGAAGTATATTTACAAGGAGTCCTGGGATTTTCTTAAGAGCATTAGAGAGAACATGTACACGACTGATTTAATCTTGATGACAGTAGATGTCAAAAGATCTTTTCTCTGTTATCCCACATGATGTGGCAGTGTCATGGTTTCATGATTATTTGAAGGATGTAAGGACAATATATACTAATTTGTTCAGTGTTTTAAGAAATTTTATTGTGTGGGCACCTAAAATATTGTAGGTACATTTTGACTTTTCATTCAGGAGGGAGTTGAGGTCCACATTAAAAGTATTGGTCCAGTGAATACACGTTTATATTAACTGTGGATCCAAGGGAGTGGTATATATAGCAATTTGTCAGCTATGTTTTATATATATTATGTAGGAAAAACTGAAAGAGCATTTAAAGACCCCATATATGAGCATCCTTATGTGATCAAGAAACAAAATCAAACTAATACCCTTCGGAAACATATGCACGCTTATGAAGGTCACAGCTTTAAGTTCTTTGTTTTAGAAATTGTGAAGGTCACAGCTTTAAGTTCTTTATTTTAGAAATTGTTAAACAGGATTTTCGGGGTGCACCATGGAAAACCATGTTAGAAGTAAAGGAACTTTTTTGGCAGATTAAACTATATGCCTCTGGCCCGTGTGGGGTAAATGATATGATTTCTATTGTACCAATTCTAAAATTGAAATCTATTGTTTTTTAATTTCATTGTATTTTGGTATTAAGTTTATATGTTTCTTTGTGTATTTATAGCTTTAAGGAGGATTTGTTTTAATTAATGGAACCACTTTGTAAGTTTTATAAAAGGAAGTGATGTTTGTAACATGTTTTTATCCCTGATGAAGTCCCTTTGTATTTGTTAGGGACAAAAGCGTTTAGACAGATGATTAAACATCATATTGTTATGCACTGGTGTTTCTTTTACTTTCAAGTTCACTACGTTCTTGGATGTTGTTCGCTTCATATGAGGCAGTGAATTCGTCGGCTATGGATCTATTTGTTCGTCACATTGTTCTAGTCTGAAGTCCGAACTGTTTAAAATTTATTTCAGATGTACTGTTTGTTTGTTTACATGTATATTTGACCCAGTTTATATGACCATCAGGTTTCCATTCTCTTTTTTAACCTGTTCATTGCTCCCTTTCTCCTGGCATTCAAGCTTAAAAGGTGAAATAGGTAAGATAAGGCACTGCAGCAGTTATCTACCATGGGTTAGTTTTTTTAATCTGCACCTAACTCCCCCCCCCCCCCCGTTGTTCAGCAGTAGAAAAAAGCACAGTCAATTTCCATTATTATTGTCATGCAGTATACATTCATGTTTACTTTTCAGCAATTTTCATTCTCCTAACATTATATAAATTGCTCAGTTCTTGCCTTCCCTGAAACCTCTGTCCTCTTCTTGAACATTATTTTGCATATATTGTTCCTTCTATTTCTATTTATTTCTGTGTAATGTGCTCCTTCCCTTTTCTAAAGATTTCACCTCTCCATTTCTTTTATTTCATTTATAATATACAAGTTACACTTAGTTTTGATTTTCATTTCCATTTTCTAGTAATCACTTTTTTGTGGCCAATAACATTAAACTTAGTAAGGCCTTGCTGTGTCTAGGCAATTCAGATAATACATTCCAGCTCAAAAGGACAGTTTCCTTAGTTACTACCATGCATTCCCCCAGTGTTTCTATTAGAGTGTACAGTAGGAATTTTTTCAAAGTCTGCCAACTTGTTACATTCCCAAAAACAAATTCCCAGTTACCTCTATCTTTCCTATCACATCTCCAGTATTTGTTGTCTGAGTAAAAAATCCCCTGAAGTCTACTTGAAGTGTAAAATACCTCTGATAATGCTTCCATGCAAAAATACTGTAACCCTTCTGGACTTTGTTGCTTACATAAGAGTCCTACAGATTTCATCCAGTTGTTCCACTGTTAAGTCTATTCTCTGTTTTAACAATCTTTACCTAATCTTCCTTTTCAGCTGGAGTGCCTTTTGTGTGGAGTTTGCATGTCCTCCCCGCGGTCGAGTGGCATTCGAAAGACATGCGTGAATGGGCGTGCCTTCGCTGAAGGTTGGGCATCAGGCTGGCAACTCGGCACCATAAAAATCTACTGCCAATCATTAGCGGACTGGAGTTCCGCTGTGGCGACCCCTAACCAGGAAAAGCCGAAAAGACAAACAACAACCTAATCTTCCTGTGATTAATTCTTGTAATTAACATGCATTATTTTATACGGTGTACTAACTATCCGTTTTTAACAGCATCTTGTGTTCTAGACTCCATTAAAATTTCTACCATTGCTAGTCTTGTTCTTAACACTTCCTGTCCCTTTCTGTTTGATAGATAACTGTATACTGTTACTATGAATCATTACTAGGGAAGGTAATCTCTAACCTTCAGTACAAACTCCTGCTTGGACTTGTCCCACTCTATTATTTTTCTCTTTTCAGTTATCTGCTGCTGATACCGTGGTTCCTTTGCTAATTTCCTGCAGCAAGTTCCGGCCCCCTTTTACCTTTTTTCTAAACCCATATTTGCAGATATCCTTGTTAATAAAATCTCCTTTTTCTATTCCACTCTGGTTTAGTTCTTAGAACACCTTTTCCAACTTTATGATTATAACATTCTGTGTAGTTGATACTGTACTCCTTAAGAACTTGTTTCTAAAATCCTATTCTTTCTCTATATCTTTAATCCCCTTCCCCCATTTCTTCATCATTTTTTTCCACTTTCATTTGTAAACTTGTGCTTGAGTTATGTATGTGAGCCTTAACCGAATAGCTTTGAAGTACCCCTTCAAATCAGGTAACTCGAAACCACATTGTCTGTGGAGAATCAGGTTATCAGTCTTAACTCTTTCCCTATTACCCACCCAAATAAATTCCTTCAGCTCTTTATTAGTTGTCATCCATGCCTTAAGTGGTTGATGAAAATAAGCCTGACCTGTATATAAAACAAAAGGGACTAAAAACATTTTCAGTGCTTGTATCTTGCTATCCATATCCATAATTAAAAACTTCCAGTTTCTCAATTGTTGTATTCTCTTCTATTTAGTTCTTCCCACTTATCCTTAACTGCCATAACAGAATCCTTTCATCTTATGGCCTCATAAATATAGACATTGCTAAATGGTTTTTATTTTGTGTGGATCATATGAGGTTGCTAGGCTAATGACCATAGGACCCTTGCAAGCCTAGCCAAGTTTTACCATTATTTTCATGACCAGCACCTATCACCCCTGTCCAAGAGGGACATAGGTAGAACCCCTGGGTTAAACTTATGGTTACCCATCCAGTAATCTTGGTGGCGTTTGAAGAGGGTAAATGAGGTGCTCTGCATGACATGATGCGGGAGTCTGTTCCAAAGGTGTGGTAACCTCTGGGGGACAAATCTGTCCCTCCAACATGTTCTATTAATGTCACATACCAGGTTAAGGCCATTAGAATGAGTAACCCATGTACCATTTGACTTACAGATATGCAACATTTCCAATAAAGCAGGGTCAAAGATTGCCTTATATGCAAGGCAGAGATCACCTCTGAGCAGTCTGTATGAAATAGAATAAAGTGACAGTGATTTCAGACATTCCTAATAAGACAGATGCTGAAGACTTTGAATTTTCATTGTGAGGAACCTCTGTGGTCTCTCCAATTGCTGTAGGTATTTGGAAAGGTACATACCAAAAGGGGCATTGTAGTCAATTATTGGCCTGATGAGGGAAGAATGCAGGGAGGTTATAACTTCTTTTTTTCTGGAGGCAATGCCCTTACTTATGAGATGAGCAATATAGAATGCCCTCTTTACCACTGTGGATGGTGATCAAAGGTAAGGTTGCTGTCAACCTGTGTGCCCAGGTCTCTTAGCACTGAGTTCATACTTAGGGTGTTGTTACTGATGTGGTAGTTAGCAGAAACATCACTCTTACCAAATGGAATGACAGTAGATTTTTTGCATTGAGTTTAAGGCCATGACTTTGGCACCAGTCATTTGTTTATGTAAGATCCTGTTGTAGGATGTTGACATCGTTTGGAGATTCTATGACCGCTCCCAATTTGTATTCATCAGCAAACTTTGTCAGCCACAGATTTTAGTTTTAGTTTGCACTTCAGAGAAATAGATGTCAAACATTAGATGTCCCAGGACTGATCCCTGTGGAACACCACTGGTTACAGGTTTGCTGTTGGAGGTGGATTCCCCTATTTTGACTATAAAGGTTCTATCAGTGAGCCAGTTTAGGACCCATCTAATGATATACGGGTTGATACCTAGCTGAGTGAGTTTGTCAATTATGCCTGAGTGGGGGATAGTGTCAAAAGCCTTAGCTAAGTCTAAGTAGGCTGTCTGCATAGATTTCCCCTCATCAAGGGCCTTGGTGACTGTCTTGAAGAAGTCCACCAGATTTAACAGGCATGATCTCCCTTTGACAAATCCAAATTGAATAGGGTCAAGTGTTTGGAGGTTGCCAGTGTCTTTGTTGATAAAGTCCATGATGATTCTCTCCATGGTCTTGCAGATAAAGCTAGTCATGCTAATAGGTCTATAGTTCCCGGGGTCAGTGGATGCACCACCTTTGTGCAAAGGGATAACGGTGGCCTTTTTCCATTCAGCTGGGAAGAAGCCAGTGCTTAGACTATGATTGAAAAGAATACCCAGTGGCATTGCTAATTCTTGTTTGAGCCCACATGGGACACAGCCTGGGATGTTATCAGGTCTCATGGATACTGTGTTTTTAACCTTAGAGAGGGCATTCACGACCTGCTCTTTAGAGATACAGGGTAGAGGACAGGTGGTAGTGATGTCTTGGGGTAAGTGTGGCGGAGAAGGGAGAATTAAGTTTTCACAGAACCTGTCAGCTAACAGGTTAGCAATGTCCACAGGTTTGGTATATGTGGTATCATTAACTACCGGTTCGGCACAAGTCTGAGCTTTTTCTTTTAGGTTACAGATGTAACTAAAGGACGCCTTATGGTTGTCCTTAATTGAAGAAGCTAATTTGGATTCATAGTTAGCTTTGGAGGACTTCACAAGCAGTCTTATTTGCTTGTTTAAGCTGAAAAGGGAGTGTTTTCAGTTTGGGGGGCACGCTCCTTCTTATGCTTAGACAACAATTTCTTCCTCTTATTGTAAAGCCTGTTAATGGCAGTTGTCCACCAGATAGGTTTGCTCTTCCTCGAGTAGCTTATTGATCCTATCAGGTGCGCACGCATCAATGCAATTGTTCAGGCGTTTGTATAAAGCATTTGTATAGAACTCTGCATAGCTGCAAGTTCCATCTGAGGGAAGAGGTGTAGTGAAACTATTTATACCATCCTGTAAGAGGTTATAACTGTTTTGGAGAAGATTTTTAGTTTAGTTTGTGCTATGGGGGGGGGGGGCATACTTCTCAACTGTACAGATTTTTGCCTCATATTTTTGCATATTTTTCCATTTTTCCTAAAATTGAGGTTTACTGGCAAATTAGTGGCGACTCAATAAAGACTGAATTTGGAAAATAATGACAGACATATGAGTTTCAGTCTTCATACCCTTCAGAAAATTCAGGCTAATGCAACACCTGTTATGTCAACTTTCTAAAGTTTGTAAGAGCAGTATTTAAAAATTGTCCCTATTTTTGGGGCTTTATCCCACTTTTATTGATGGCTTTGTCCAGATTTCTTACTCTAAGAGGTTGAGAGGTATGGGGGGGGGGGGTCTGGTATGGTAGTAACTTTGAATGAGACTGGTTTATGGTCAGATCTCACCAGGGAAGACCTCACAATGGCAGTGCTATAGTGGTCCCCCATATTGGTAAGCACCAGGTCCAGGATGTTGGTACCCCTTATGGGGGTGTCAACTAGCTGGTCCAGGGCATTGGAGTTAATGAAGTTGAGGAACCTTTGGGCGAGTGAGATTTCACATGAGTAATTTCCCCAGTCAATGGATTGGTATTTAAAGTCACCCAAAACCATGGTGTCTGGATGTATCTTGATAGACTCAAGCAGATCCAAATAGGCAGGGTGTGGGTCCTGATTCATGGAGGGGGTCCTGTAGCTGACAATTACTTGAATAGGTGTCCTTCCAACAGTTAATTGCACCTGAAGTATCTCCAGGGAATCATGCTGTTTAACCAATCTGAAGGAGTATTTATCTTTAATGAATATTGATATACACCTCCTTTAGTTTTCATGCCTTCAGTTTGTGGTCTGAAAGTGTGGAAGGAGATGTAGCCTGATATGGCTGGGGTCCTCTCCACAGCCTTGAACCAGGTGTCTGTGACTGCACAAATGTCTGTGTCTTCCAAGGTGAGGACTGCTTCCAGTGAGTAGCAAGAAAACCTTAAGTTTGTTCTTAGATGGAGTTCTTACATCAGGAGTTTTGTCCTTGAGACACTGCCAAAAAAGGCACTATGGGGTGGCAAGAGCCTTGGCCAGTAGCCAGAATCCCAGAGGTGACATATGAAGACCATCTCTGGCAAAGCATCGAGGTCTGTCGATCATGTCATCCCAGGCTGAAAGATACTGTATCCCCTTGGAATGACACCAGAAACTAAGTCAGTTATTGAAGTCAGTCATTTTCTGTTTGTATTGAGGCATCATCCTAGGTGAAGGTAAAATGCTGATTAAGGCTAGGGACATATCAGCCTGCGACATGTAGTCCGAGAGCTAAATCATGTCTCTCTTCATATAGTCCAGAGAGTTATGTTTCAAGTCATTCACACCAACATGGACTATGATAGTCAAAACAGCACCTGTTGTTGAGAGACTTGAGTGCATGTGTGATATGGCAGATCTTGGCACTTGGCAGACAGCTGACTGTGACCTTCTCCTTATCCAGCCTGGTCAGAGGGACATCTGTGTGTCTCACAATGGAATCACCTATGACTAATGTTTAATTTTGTGTTGTGCCTTAAGGCCTTGACAGGTGAGACACTGGTATGTGAGCTATTATATGTACTGTGTTCTGCAGAAGAAGTATGTGTAGCGTGTTTGCGTTTTTTGTGTTTGTGTTAGGGAGGTCTCGTGTTTAGGTATGCTTCTGGTGAGGGCCTCCGCGTATGTTATGTAGGATGTGAGTTTGGGTGGAGTAAGAGGTAAGGTGTGCCTGATGATGACCCACTCATTGTCATATGTACTGATTAGTGTGTGAGAGAGCATAGATTCAAGGTTCTTAATATAGTTGCATCTCTCACATGTTGTGTTTGTGTGGTCTAGGAGCAGAGGGTTGTTGGTGAACATGAGGCAATTACTACACTGCCTCAGGATGCCTATGTCAAACACACTGGCTGGAGAAACTGTGGGAAATTGTACATCCTGTTGGGTAAATTTATATGGTCAGGAAGAGAGGTCGCACTTAGGAATAGCTAGGAGGTGAGAGGTGTGTTGGAACCTCTGAGGCTAGGCTTAGTGTTCTACCTGACAGTAAAGCTAAGCCATGAAAGACCTCTGGAGGAGCACAAGCAAAGTGGTAAGGGAAAATGTAACAAACTGAATGTTTGCTACTGTAACCACCAACTGTAACTACTGCTATGCGGCACTGGACGATGGTGCGCTACATGCAAGAAGCGCAGACACATGGCTTTTGTAAAACAAGAAATAACCCTTTTAACTCAAACTAGCAAGTAAGGATGGAAATAACCCTTTTAACTCAAAATAGCAAATAAGGACTCTCTGAACTCAAGTTCAATCACCCCAGATTAGGTGGGACCCAGACAGCATTCTCCTCCCACAAGGTGTAGAAAGACCTTCTCCAGCAAGGATGGCATGAACTTGATGGTCACAGGTTGCAAAACAGACCCAGACACAGCAAGCCTGGAACTGGGCTATGCTACAGCCAAACTAGTACAGTATGCAGTAGAATGTGGCCAAAAACAGTTCTGACAATTCAAACAGACAGTAGAATGCAAATACTAATTAAGAGTGCAATATAAGAGCAGAAACAGGCATTTATAGTTAGTTGGAAGCAACGGATGCCTGAATCTTTCAGTATCTCATTGAAGACCTGGTGTTAGTGCTCAAGTGATACAAGGCAGTCCAGATTCCCTAAGACTGAATCTAGCCTATGTAAGTGCAGAAGTATTTGAAATTTAAAGTGCTTAAAATTACAGTCACAACAGCAAAAAAAAACAGTATAAAGCAAGATTTGGTAGAACAATACTTTAAATGTAATCAGGCTGCTAACAAGCAGTAATAAAAGAAGTGGTATAAATGCATTTGAACACTTTTAAGAACAGCAGCAAAAGCAAAATAAAGTATTAAGTAGGGAAAGGCACAGTATAAGTTCAGTAAAACACAGTAAAACCAGCTGAATAGTGTACATTTTTTTTCAAGGTTAAGAGCTAAGTGGGTGGGCCTTCCCAAATAGTTTGACTTTACTCAGTAGAAAGACCTGATGAGATGGGACTGAGAGGAGTGTCCATTAACAAATTTATAATAAGAGGTGGGCAATGCCAAACCCACCAAGTTATAAGAACCCAACAACAATATGGCGAGAGGGTGGGAAAATCAAGTGGAGCCAGACAGATTAAGTGTTCCCAAGTGAAACAGCAACCACTTCAACACACAAACTTAGAAACACTAAACAAAGAATTATTAGATATGACTGAAACAGTTATAGCAAGTGCAAAAATCTACTTCTATCAGCTTTATATGTCAGATGGTATTAGAAGTATTCTAAGCCAGGCAACAAGAAAGAGCTCTGCATATGTAGTTCACCACTATAGCTTTTATTTTATCATTTGTTTTATATCCCAAGAAAATATGAAACTGTTTCCAAATGTTCTACAGCATCAAAATTACCCTTTTCTGTATTTATCAAGTACAAAATAATATCATCCACAAATAAAGCTAACAATTTGTAAAATATACAAGTGATCTCCTTGAATTTTTGAATGCCTTATTTTTCTTTGTTAACAGATCTAAATGTAAACCAAATAATAGAAGAGATTGATGACACCCCTGAGTGGTTCTAATTCAAACACAGCTTGTCAGATTACAGTCCCTTCCCAAAATGCAGCACATTCCTTGGTTGAGCTCATGTCCCAAAGTTCTACCTTTAGCTTGGAGTGCATATTTTAGATCTTCCTACAGATGTTACATCTACAGTAGATCCTGTACCAGTCCCACCCCTCACCCTCAGAATGGGTAAGTCAGCCTCCATCTCTCTATGGCCAGCTTCATCACTGCTTGCATCACTAACTGTGAACCCAAGTTATCTGGGTTGTAGTCATGGCTTCATCTGTCTGTGCAATGGCCAGAGCTGCCTTTTAATTAGTTCATTCATCTTCTACTCTTTTCCCTAAAGTGTGGAGCTGGAGGAAATGCATTCTGCATACTCTGTATGTCTACTACTAGTTATAGTTCTTTCTCTATAAGGTCCACGGGCTTAGGAAGGCAGATGACAATTTATGTAATTTTCCCAAGGTGGACAAGGTTTTCCGGAAACCATGCAAATTCTTTGTTAGTAGCTAACACATTACATTCTGTTATTTCGTCAGCAGGCTAATGCATTCCTAGTAAACTGCATTTAGTGGTTACTTCACTGGAAATGCTCCACCTTTTTTATGTGAATGTAGTGTGTAATTTATTTATTTCATCTCCATGGACCTTTTTCAGACTCGGCCCGGAAGTGGTGTTTGGTTGCATGACTTGCTCAGAGTCACACAGTTAGGCAATGGAGGCTGAGGGAATCAAACCTTGCATCATGGTCATGGGGGCCATAGCTGCCATTTTCACAGTGTTTACTAAGTCATTTGTTCTTATCTTTACCAAGCATTACATTATGAACATTCAGTCCTACGGTCATTTTTTAACCATAGGGCACACTCATTCTGCAAAGGGAATCATCCTGTGAGGGAATTCAAGTTGTAGAGTACAGGATTTTTTTTCTCGCACTGACTTCCCCTCACCTAATTTGGAAGGCATGCATTGAACTTACTGCAGGCAGTTGCACACAGTATGTGCTCCCATATAATGTTGAACACCCCACAGACAGGCTGCATTCTGCCCTTCCAGACTTATCAAATGGGCTCTCCCTCTTAGTCTTGGGCTAGCCCCCCCAGCTTTGGCTAAGGGCTGTTGTTACATTAAAATATTCCCCAGCCCTTCCTAAAAAAGTAGAAAGGCCATTTTCCAACAGCTGAATGACTGGCCTCTGAACTACTAGTCAAACCACCAAGGTTGCAGGCAAGAACTCTCCTTGTACACCACAGGGCTTGTAATATTCAGTCCTGAGTCCAGGTTTCTTTGAGTGAGCTGTTTTGCAGGACCATCCTGTCATGATCCTCTTTTTGAGTTTGTCATCCTCCTCGTCCAGTTTCTGTCTTGCTACTTGGAAATGTTCCCAATTGTGAAACCACTGCAGAAGACCTTTTGAAGAAGTACATAGTGTTTACCATATCAGTTGTTCTTTGAGAAGGATGTACTGTAGCAAGTATTGTTTTTCTGCTTTCCATTCCTCTTTTTTTAATTTCTCCAAGTCTTTTGGGTTTCTAATACCATGACAGGAATGGACCCCATTCCTAAGTCAAAGTATGATTAAATTTCATGAAATTAGTATTGTTTCAGTCTTTGATGTTAGCCAGAAATGCTCTTTGCAGCACCCACAATGTGCCCATTAATGACTCCTCCTGCAATTCGTATGGAGTTACATGTATCGGTAACATATCTAAATACTAGTGTAGCTTGCAGGTTCACTCTTAAGTAGGAGCATTGCTTTTCATGTTGTTAGCAAGGCTGGTGTCTGTTCAGAGTGCACATATAAATAGTTCTTACTCATGGCTAAATCTTCATGCAAAGATGTTAATACTTTTAACCAGAAGTTAGGTACTGCATCTGGGCCTGGGGTTTTCCAATTGGAGCCTTTTTTTGACTTTGTTTCAATCTCTCTGGCTGTTACTTCATCTCATTTCATATCCTGTACATTTGAACTTCTTATTCTCTCTTTTACTTCTTCTATCCATTTAGCATCGTTGTTATGTTCCACAGGATATTCATAAATATTCCCCAAAATGTATTTATTTCTTCTTTTTTGGCGGGCTTTCAATTCCTTTTACCTTGTTTCCAGATTCTCTGTAAAACCCTTTGGAGGCCAACAATAAATTGCTTATGTTGTATTTTTCCTTTATATTTATCTGTTGATGATCTTGTCTTTCTGCCTGTGCTGATATATTTAGTTTATTAGTTCCATTAGAGCATGATAAATCCTGATCCGTTATAATACTGCGCATTGCTTTTATCATGTCTATCTTTCTGAGTATTTTTGTTGATCTGTTCCCTCTTCTATACTCCTCTAACAGTGACACTTCTTGTCTTGTTTTATAGTTTTCTCTCTACGATACTTCCATGATGGCATTTAATTTCTTGTGGTAGGTCTTTATCTATTATTAATTTGGCTGCACAGTGATGTATCCTATTTACTTTTGTTATATCGCATGAATCTCTGTGGACAGTCCTAATTACTGTGTTCATTTGTTTTATCAAACTTATAACTTTTGGGGTTTTATTGACCTTCTGCAGTCTGTTTCTTTCTTTGATCTTAATATGTATATCCATCTCTATTAAATCAGTCAACTCTTCTCTTAGATCATTTTCTTGTAAACTGAGGGTATACTCTTTGTTCTCCATTTAATGCAGCCATTCTATAGAAAGTTCCAGAGCATCTTCCTCTGACATGTTCTCTTCAGTTTCACCCTGTGTCATCCATTGTTCTGTCATATCACTCCACAACACTGACTGTGTCAGAGTTGCCACAGTTTCCTGTTTTTTCCCTTGCTGTGTAGGTTCAACTGAATGTTTGTACTGGTTTACTATGGGAGGCTCCAAAGTATCTTCATATGTCAACTGATTGAATGTGTCTCGCTCTACTGTTTTTCCTTAATTTGGATGTCCATTGCTCTATCCTGTTGTGTTGTTGTCTGAGTTAAATTTTCTACACTAAATCCTTCACTTTGCAGGTAATCCATAACCTCAGTTTCTATTTCTTTAACTTCTCCATTACTAATCCTCTTTTCCACTTTTCCTCTTTGTTTTCTTATTTTTTGTATTGTAAAATGTTCCATATCCGAATGCCTGTGCTTGTATTTCTCTTCAAATATCTTTGGTTTTACCTTTTTGCATTGATTAGTTTTACTTTCTCCTTTGCATAAATAATGCATCATATTTAATCTCTTTTTCTTTTCCATATCTATATTTCTTATTTATTTATTTTCTTTGCTGACATTTGTTAACCGGGGAATTCCACTGGGCATGAGACCCATTTTCAGTGTAGACCTGGGGAGAAAAGCTCCAAGTTACATGAAAATCATTACATGAATTTCTAAGGAAACAATTACTTATAAAGCAAGTGAAATAATACAGAAAACTATCTAAACAGCACATATGTTGTAAAAAGGCACAATACAGAATACAGTAACAATGGAACATTAGCATGTAGGAAAATTATACAGTTAGAAATATTTAACAATACAGTTCATTTTTTTGGTAGGGGGGTAGGAAAAGGGAAAGGTAAGTGTAGTGGGAAGCTAGAATTAAAGAGTTAAACTTAAAGGTAAGATAGACATGGTTAGAATCTTATAGCTAGGTGGTGGGAATATAAAAATACCTATGCAAACACTTCCGAGCAAAAATCCTACATCTTCTAGACTTTGTTGCACATTTGGGAGCCATACATATATCCCCCCATTATTTCTTTGTGTAGCTTTCGCAAGGATTGGTCATATGTTGAACGTTTGTTAGAAGGTACCCAGACTTTGGTTCACTGGTTGGATGTATGGCTGTCCTTGGCAGGCTGTACCATCAGTTATCAATATCAACAGTGATCAGTCTGACATCAACTATTATGGCAATTTCTTACATTCTGTGTAACAGCATTAATCCACTTGCCAGCATACCTTTGTAGTATAAGAGAGAATAGTTATTACTTCACATAATTTATTTATTTTTTTTTTTGGTTGAATTGGGCAAAAATGAGAACCACTGGAGAGCACACTCCCTGTAATCCAGGACTGGAGTTGCTATTGCAGGCCAAATGGGGGCAACTTCTGGCTTGTTGGGCTACAATGAGAAATTTGTAGAGTTGTATGATGGCACCCAAAGGAATTTCCTAATGTGAACCCACTTTGGGATCCTCTCAAAGATAGACAGGTGAGGGTGATTCCTTACATTAGTAATTTCTGTGCATTATTGCTTTACTATATGTGATTATGTTCTAATGATTGATTTCTGTGTGTTTGTGGCCTGACAATCTATAAAGTTCCATTTTATTCTGGTTATCTTAACATAATGATTAGTGTTCAGTTGAGATTGCGTCTGGAGAGGTAAGTTGGTTTGGACTTTATTGTTCTTTTAAGCGTCATCTTTTTGTGGCACTTGAGAAGAACTGCCTGATTCAGACTCCAGGGATGGAATGCTGTTTGGTCGTAAAAGGGCTTCTGTTTGCTGGAGCCACACATGAATGAATGGTGATATTTGACCTGTTTTAAGATTAGCTGTAGACTGTTAGTTATAGCCATATAAACGGTGTGTTGCTTAAACAAATATTTTAAATAGATTCCACAACAAAGGAGTATATGTAAAAGCTGGACTACAGAAGATAAGCCACACAAGAAGTCTTCACAGGGTCATCAAACTTTTGGTAGATCAGCAAGAAGTAGAACTCCCAAGTATTGAGGGCCTTATTTTTCTAAACATTCCAAGGTAAGTCACAATTAGTATGTGATTTTTTTTCTGTGTCTTGCAACATGATTTCTGTTTGGATTACCAAGTAAAACCTCATGCTGATTTGCCACCCAGTGTTATCTACTGTTTTCATGCACTCAACAGTATATACCACTGACGGAGGCTGCCATATCCTTGCCCAGTGCTGTCATCAGGGCAGTAATCCCCGAGTAGTGATAAATATTACTGAGATATGAAAAACACTCAAGAGTGCGTGCATGCTATAAAATGGGAGGAAGCAGAGAAAATGTAATTTTAGGCTTAGCCTTCCCTGTAATCTTACATGATCTTACATGGACGCAGCCACGCTGCAGTGTCTTGGGGTGAAAGAGTTCAGTCACAGGTAATCATCCATTCTAACAAACATGTCAGTACATTCCTAGTTCAAAAACCACTCTCAGAATAGAAAATATGCAAGACTACCACAAAAGGAAGAGGCCCATGTGGTCATTCTGTTACTATCCCAAGAACAGAAGTGAGGTATGCCATACTGAAGTAGAGTTTGTTCATTGCCTGAGAGAATTCTTGGCATAGTCTTTGTCTTCATACTTTTATAAAGTTGGTAAACCAAACCCTTAAAGTAAAAGTTTACAGATTAATTTTGTTTCCAGGTATTTAGTAGTTTTTCTGTCTGTCTTGTAGACATTTATACTACTGCAGAATTCTAATAGTTTCAATGTGTGTCTCTCCTGCATGTTAAAAAATGTACTCATAATATCCTGTGATACAGTGCTAGCTT
Organism: Protopterus annectens; assembly: GCF_019279795.1. Classification (NCBI taxonomy): domain Eukaryota; kingdom Metazoa; phylum Chordata; order Ceratodontiformes; family Protopteridae; genus Protopterus; species Protopterus annectens. Next base: position 96,638,135 of record NC_056751.1, read on the forward strand.
TTGAAATGCAGGCAGAAATGATCTCTTTGTTATGAGAAGTTGGCCGCAAATCCTCTTTCATGCCCAGAAATGAAGCTATGAAACTTGAGTAAATATACACTTTTGTTTTGCTTATGCTCATCCGAGACCAGAACTAATTGTAGATTTATAATTCAGTTAAGTAAGCATGAAGTAAAGCGGACGTTTGTAAAGAAAATATATTGTTTTCGTAAAATATTCTTTCAGCTGTTGACCCTTTCCATAGTGCTTTCCATAATAAATGTAGTTTTTACCCACTCTCTTATTACAAGAATCAGAGGAAAAACAGAAATAAAAAAGAGCTGAGCATACCAGATTGTAAAAAGTAGCAAATTGCAAATGAACTGTTGGTCAAGGCAATAGTACAAAGTAAATCCAAGTAAAGTAAAAACAATGCCAAGACCCATGTAGACAGAAACACAAAAACTTTAATGTAACAAGAGGTAAGCGCTTTCATGGTTCAAGCCCGCTTCTTCAGACACTAACATAGTACAAAATCACATGATATATAGAAAATAACATCCAGCCAGAAAGCAGCTACTAGCAAGTTCAATCAATTATTAAAACTAATTAACTGTTAAAAAAACAGCACATACTTAATGCATAAAAGGACGTGTGCATAGAAAAGGTTTCAAAGAAAATAACATCCAGCCAGAAAGCAGCTACTAGCAAGTTCAATCAATTATTAAAACTAATTAACTGTTAAAAAAACAGCACATACTTAATGCATAAAAGGACGTGTGCATAGAAAAGGTTTCAAAGAAAATAACATCCAGCCAGAAAGCAGCTACTAGCAAGTTCAATCAATTATTAAAACTAATTAACTGTTAAAAAAACAGCACATACTTAATGCATAAAAGGACGTGTGCATAGAAAAGGTTTCAAAGAAACGGATTCATTAATACCAGGGAGTTTGTCTGCCTGGAAATACAAAACCATTTACATATCACCATGCAAGTGAAGGCGTGTATAGCACTGAAATGGCCAGGACTGCCATGGACATTTGAGGAGTATATGGATGAATGTATGTTGCATCATTCTAGTGCCATGTGAATTGCAGCTTTGCTTTTTATTGATGTTTAACATAGTTGTCTTAATCATTTAACTGAAACTCTGACAAATCTACCTAGTAAACAAGATAAATCACTAACATTTCTTATTTCTGCAGCTGGGGATCCGGTGCTGACCTCTGGGGATCTGATAATGACAGTCGATATGACAGACCCAGAATGGATGATGGTGTACTTGAAGTGGTAGGAGTAACTGGTGTTATGCACATGGTAAGTGAGGAAGATTTGAATTGTATGGGATGTACCAGTGGGACTTTAACTGCATGTATAAAATGTTTTACTTTTGGTTAACAAAGCTTGCAGATGATACCCAAACCCTCTAGCATGAACTCTCCCTAGTAAACTCTTGATGTACTAAAATGGACTACAATTGTTTGGCTTTATCCAGAATTCTTGCATTACAAGGTAAAGGATGGGAGGCATGGTGCCGGGTATGCACTATCCTTGCCTTTACTCAAACTATTCAACCTTCATCTATCCACAGGGATTGTGTCTGATGCCTTGAAAACAGCCTCTGTGACTCCCCTGTGCAAGGGTGGCCTCTCTGCAGACCCAGGTAATTATAGTCTTTCAGCCGCATCAGCCTTATATGCAAAGCTATGAAATGTGTCACAGCAGAACTCCTTTATACGGGCATAGGCAACTTAACTGATCTAACCCCTACTCAGTTTGATTTTGTGATAGGCATGTCCTGTCTCCTTAACCTCTTTGAAAAGGTTACAAAGGCTGTGGAAAGTGGTCACCTTATACATGCTGCTTATTTTGATGTGGCCAAAGCTCTTGACACTATCCCATGCTGGTATTATTGAAAAATTAGACAAACTTAATGTAAACCCTTACGTTATCTGCTGGATTGCACATTGTCTGCTGGACAGCAGATTTGCTATCCAACAGATCCCAAGTCATGAAAGTTACTGGTGCTGTCTCTAAACTTAGTATACTTAGTAGGGGTACCACAGGGATCACTGCTGGGCCCTCTCCTGCTTGGCATTTATTTTTCAGATATCCATGCCAGTATCCCAAAAGTGTGTTTGACCAAGTTTGTTGATGAGTATAAGCGGGCACTGTTCTCTGCTCATCCACTGATATTAAATTGCTCCAACAAGGTCTTGAATATGCACACATACATGGTGTACCGAAAGTGGTGTCAAGCTGAACGCAGAACAGTACACTGTAGGAGTGTTTGGCGAAAAAGATGTTCCCATCTCATGTCAGTGGCACCCCTGTTCAGACAGATATGATCATGAGAGCCTTGGGTACCTATGTGGACAACTGTCTCTCGTTCAGTCATATTTCCACTGTAGTCAGGCAATCCTTCAATCCGCCCACTTAGTTTCTAAGGGGATATTTTTGAGATCCAAAGAAGTCTTTTTTTGCCAATGCACTTTTTCCTTATCAGACCCAGTACTGAACACAGTGCACTCTTTGGTATGTAGAAATGCAAGCATATAGCTCATCTGGAAAGATCCCAGTGATTTTTAATCAAAAGATTTAAAGGCCTTAAATACTTCAGCTATCCCGATAGATTAACAGTTCTCTCCTTATACTCAGTAGTCTAATGACTGCTCCAAAGTGACCTGTGTTTTACTTTTTGAGCTATAAAAGGCCCAATCAATTTGCCCTCCGATTTCTTTGCAGAATTATCGTCTCTATAAGCATCCATGCTAGAGACCTAAGTATACACCAGCAAATAAACAAGACTCACTGCAGGGATAGGTTCCTAATTAATGTATTCCTGACCTTTGCACTTTGTCTTTAAACTTTTGATGATTGGATGGGTTGAGACAAATTTACACCAGGGTTATCATGGATGGTCCTACTTGATTTGGGAGTTGAGCACTGTTAAGTGCTCATAAGGGTGTGTCAAGATACTAAAGGTGTATCTGGCTGGGCATTTTGTGGTCCCTGTAAATCCTTGCCTACTATTGTTTCTTTGACCATGAAGTAAATGATGGGATGATATAAAACATAAATAGAGAAGATAAATGAATGCACTAGTTTGATTAAGTAATGATTAATGAAACAAACATATTTAGTATGTTAGGCTGTTAGAGTCATCATTGATTTAATGCTGTCTACACCTTAAGTGTCGCATCTTAGTAAGATAGCTCCTTTACGTAAACATTTTCTACTTTTAACCACCAGTGAGGAGGAAGTATTTGGTTAAAGAAAGTTCTCATTTATTACGTCTGATCAATTATCCCAGGCTTTAGATAAGCCATTCCTCAACTTTTCAGTTATCTTCATCAAAGGGAAATTATGATACAGTATTTGATGATGGCTGAAATTCACTATTCATCAGTTAGACTATATTTTATTTGATATGCCCAGGTCTCAGCTCAGTGGAGCAGTGGAGTTGCTGAGGCAAATAATTTGCATCTTGATGGAAATGCACGTCTGGTGGACTAAAATGTCATAATCTTTGTCATGTATTTACAGATGTAGCTTTCACTTCATCTCTGATGTCTTGCCTTTTTTTAAATACCTTCATTAAATTATCACTTAAGACACAGGCAGACATTCATTAACAGAAAACAAACAATTTTAACATTTTCCACTTTAATATACATCACATATGTTTGCCTTGTTACTATCACCACTCAAACATTACAAAGAATTGCTGAATTCCTGCCTTCCCTTAAGCTTCATTCCTACTGTTCTTCCTCCTCCTAAACATTATTACAATGTATTGTTCCCAGAATTTCCATTTACTTCTGTGTAAGTTGCCCATTCCCTTTACTAAAGATCCCTCTTCTAGTTCTTTTCTCTCTTATTATATTCAGTATCTCAAATTCAGTTGGTGTAGACTTTGATTTCCATTTTTAGTAACTGCTTTTTTGGTAGCCAGTAGAATTAAACTGAATAAGGTCTTACTATGTCTACACAATTCAGATCCTGTATCCCAGCTTAAAACAATAATTTCCTTATTTACACCCAATATTTCTGATAGACTGCTCTGTAGAGAATTTTTTAAATCTGCCAACTCAGTACACTCCCAAAACATATGTTCCCATTTACCTCTTTCTTCTGCATCACACCTCTAACATTTGCTATCTACCTGCAGAAAAACTATTTGAAGTCTGTTTGGGGTATAAAAATACCCATGCAAATACTTCATTTATTGACATCTGATTACTGGGAAAGTCTGACTGGGTAGAAGCCCATTTTCAGCAGAGGCCCAGGGAGAAAAGCTCCAAATTTTTACAAAACATTTTAAGAACAATAATTTTACAATCTTCAAAAATAAAACATCTGTAGTTTAAATAATTATAACAATTAGACATAAGAGGGTGGCCACGGTGGTGCAGTGGTTAGCATTGTCGCCTCACAGCAAGAGGTTCTCTGGTTTGATCCTTGGCTGGGGTGCCTTCTGTGTGGAGTCTGCATGTCCTCCCTGTGGTCGCATGGGTTTCCTCCGGGTGCTCCGGTTTCCTCCCACATCCCAAAGACATGCAGTAGGTGGATTGGACACCCCAAATTGGCCCTAGGTGTGAGTGCGTGTGTGTGTGTGTGCCTTCTGTGGAAGGTTGGACGCCAGGCTGGCAACTCGACACTGTAAAACTCCACTGCCAATCATGAGTGGACAGGTGATCCGTTGTGGCGCCCCCTAACCGGGAAAAGCCGAAAGAAGAAGAAGAAGATATAACACTGGTTAAGAACTGATACAAGGTGTAAGGCAATCATTAAATGTTTAGAGAAATTTTAAACAGTTTTTAGGGAAATTAAAGGTAAGTTACAACGCCTAATACAACTATGAATTTTAATATGAAGTGAGGGGAAAAACAGGCTTATGGTATACTTAGAGAGAAGGTCAGGGAAGAGAAGTAGACAGCAGTAAGGAAGTAAGTGAAGAAGAGAAGTTATGGAGGTATAAGGAATGAAAAGGTACTTGTTCACATTTAGGGATATAGTTTATCCTGGTTTTGAGCAAGAACAAAGCCAGATTTACCTAAGAAGTCTTTCAGAGTGGTTGTGAAAGATGGGAGGGGAGGGTAAGCAAAGATTCTAAAGTTTCTGGACTTGGTTGCATATGTGGGAGCCACACACGTCTTCTCATTGTTTTCTTGTAAATTCCTTTTCCCTTCTCTCTTCCTAATCTTTTCTAACCTCCTCTGATTGATTCTTATAGTTATCATGCAGTATTTTATATGCCTTACTAATTATCCTTTTTTAACAGCTGCATCTCTTTAATATTCAGATAAAAACTCTACCAGAGCAGGTTTTTCATTTAAAATTCCCCCTATCCCTTTCTCTTTGAGTGTACTCTCAGATCAAGTCCTGGCAGGAAAGGCAGTCTCTAGCCTGCAATCCAAATGTCTTCTTGGCCGCATCTGCTCCATTACTTTTCCTGCTTGAGTTACTTGTTCCCAATATCTTAGTTTCTTTGCCAGTTTTCTTTAGTAAATTCCAGCCCTCTGTTGCCTATTTTCTGTACCCCTACTTTGCAGTCATCGCTATTGGCAAAATCTCCTTTCTCCAGTCTCGTATTGGCTTAGTTCTTTCTGCTATTAATGTTTTTTTTTATTTTTCCAAGTCTTTTGGGTTTTTAAAAACTATGATGGGAATGGATCCCATTCCTAAGTCAAAGTACAATTAAAGTTCATGGAATTAGTATTGTTTCAATCTTTGATGTCAGCCAGAAATGCTCTTCATAGCACCCGCAGTGTGCCCATTAATGACTCCTCCTGCAATTTGTACAGTTACATGCATTGGTAACATATCGTAATATGACTGTAGAGTCTTTTTTTATAAGACCCGTTGCTCCTATTACTATTGGAATTGTCTTGGTATCTTTCTTCCACATTGCTCTCATTTCTGCCTTCAAATCCTGATATTTTATGACACTGTTTCTGTCTGTACGCAAGACACTGTAGTCACTGGGTGTAGTGATTTCAGTGATCAATTCTACTTTTTTCTTCTTTTCATGGACCACTATATCTGTTTTTCTCACATCTGTCTTTTGAACTGTTGGTAATGGGTGATCCCACGTAATATAGACGTTATCATTTTCTGTGATGCTTTCTGGCTGATGTTTCCAGTGTTTTTTAGCCACTTCAATACCATAATGTGTGCACAATCCCCAGTGCAACAGTTTTACCACATTATTATGCATTTCAGTATACAGTACTTATGCCATTAATATGTCACAACCAGCAACAAGGTGTGCGACTGTTTCCAGTTCTGTTTTACAAAACCTACATTTGTCTGTTTCTCCTACATGTTCAGTGGACTTTGTAAACCACTGTGTAAGTAGCCCACTATCTTGGGCCTCCAATATTAACCTTTCACCTTTTGGCTTGAATTCACCTCTCCTTAACCATTCCTGCGTTTGATCCTGATCAACATGAGATTCTTCCAGGAGTTTTCTATACTTGCAACTATATTTATGCATTTTCCACATTTCTTGCCTTCTCATCTGATCCTTCACCTTATATTCTTTCTTTTGTTTTTTGGCACATTCAGTTGCTGCTTGTTTTATATCTACTTCTGGTGTGATTTCCATTCCTGCTTGAAGCCAATATGCTTCTGCTAGACTAAGCAGGGAAGTCATCTTAGATTTATTCTCTTCATGTTTCAAAACCTTCACTATATTTGAGGTCAGCAGATATGTATGCAGTCCCATGATTGCAGATCTGTGCTTGTAATCAATTTCAAGGATGCCCATACCACCTTTGGAATGCGGAATATATAATCTTGGTATGCACTGATTTGTATAAATCATTTGATGAGCATGAAACATCCTTCTTGTTTTCCTATCTAATCTATGCAACACCTTTTGGGGCCAGTCAGTCACTCTAAAACTCTAAGTTAGGACAGGTAGAGCAAACTGGTTTATAGCTTGATTTTTGTTCCTAGATTTCAGTGCTGTTTTCAGGTTTAGTTTAAGTCTTCTAAAATATTCCTTACTAATCCTTCATCAATTCCCAAATATTTATACACTCCCTCTTGCTCAAGTTCTTTTATGTTACATTCTTGTCCCAGCTGATATTTTCTTGGTGCTGCAACTTTCTTGCTTTAAAAGTTGCTTTTACACATTTACCAAGACCAAATGACATTTTTATATCATCTGAAAAAGTTTGGACTACTTGTAGTTGTGCTTACATTTCCTCATTTGATGAGCTATACAGTTTTAAATACTCAACAAAGAGAAGATGAGAAGTCTTTGCACTTTGATTAGAAATCTTTGCACTTTGTTGCTTTCTGGGAGCCAAATTATAGCCATGACCTAATCTGTTAAGAAGACAGCTTAATGGGCTAAGGCAGGGCAAAATAGCAACAGTGACAGAGAGTCACCCTGGAATATCCCCCTTTGGAATTTTATCCCTAGAATAATAATATGTCCTTTATCATGGCTTAACTGCAAAGTGGTTTGCCACTGTTTCATGGTCACTATGATGTAATTTATCAGTGTAGGATGTATCTTGTACATTTTTATACAGTATACATAATGTCTGTGTGGTTGTTGTTATTCTCCTTAAGGATCTGCAGCCAAAATTCCTCTCTCTCTCTCTCTCTCTTGAACTTTCCCCTTGCTTCACTTGTATTCATTTCTGCTTTGAAGTATAACCTTCAGCTTGTATTATGTGTATGTATATGAGCCTTAACTGTGTAACTCTAAAATATCCCTTCAAATCCGGTAAACCTAAACCATCTTGTTCTGTTGGAAGGATCACTTTATCCCACTAAACTCCTGCCCTCTTTCCCTCATAGATAAATTCCTTCAATTCTTTATTAATTATTGTCCACAACTTCTCCTTGGGTTGATGAAAGCACGCCTGACATGTATACAACACTAAAGGGATTAAAAACATTTTCACTGCTTGTATCTTACTATCCATATCCATAAATAAGAATTTCTAATTTTTAGTCTCTTCCCTTATATCCTTAGCTGCTATAACAAAAGCATTTTTAATCATTACTCCTTAGTACTTCATCTTATCAATAACACTTTACTTAAGCACTCCGAGAAATTTAAGGATTTAATTTTTATTGTGTGTGTTAGAAAAAGATTCCACACTTTGACGTGGGGGTAATTGGTCAGTATTTGTGGAAAACGTGTTTAGTAGTGTTTTTAATTTTAACATGGGTACTTGTATTACATTACGCAGTTTTACAGTAAGTTAATATGTGGGGGGCATCTCAATTTTTTATTTGTAACTTATCATGTGAATTTAAATGATTGGCTTTATTTACTGTAGTGTGTATTTTGTTCAAGTAGAACTGATATTTAATTAGAGCACTATGAATGTTTTTCATTTTTGTCACTAGATGGCAGTGTTTTATTATTATTTAAGGAAGTGTTTGAAGAGGGAGTTCTGAATCTGATGAAGTTCACATTACAGCAATAAATAAAAGTGCATATTCATTATTAAAAAATGTCACTAACTCCTGGTGCCTACAAGTGTGTTTTTTTATCATGTCTCCATAAATATGAGTATTGCTGAACCAGTTTGTGTGTGGGTACATAATTTACGGCTACTGCCTTTGTTTTATCTTCATTAATTTTTATTTCCCAAAAAGACGTGAAACTGCCTCAAAATGTTCCACAACACTGATGGCCTTTTCTGGATTTATCAGGTACAAAATAATACCATCTACAAATAAAGCCAACTCTTGATTACCGTATCACTGAGCCCCTTATTTTCTTTTCCAGTGGCTGTAAATATAAAGCAAATAACGAAAGGGAAAGAGGACACTGTTGCCTGGATCCTCTGGTCCAGCACAGCGTATCTGAGAGGAATTCTTGCCTCTGATCCTTCGTTTATCCTTCTAATTAACCTTATTGTTGTATCAGGGAATGCAAATGCTTTCAGTGCCTACTCATAAAATCACAGCTTACTCTGTCAAATACTTTCTCTGTGTCAAGACCAAGCAGCAATGGAGGTGATGTCTTACATTCTGCTTCCCTCTAGAACATGACTGTATTATTAATGTTGTCAAATGTTTGCCTCCCCTCCACAAAATTTCACTGATCTGTGAGCTATTTTTTTGGCAACATCTTTGCCATTCTTTTAGGTAATGTAAACATAAACACTTTATAACTGTAGTTTAAAATTTAAATGGGTCTATATGAAGCTGGGTCTGAAGGGTTTTTGCCATCTTTATGTAAAACATCCACCACAGATTTCTTCCAAGATGTTGGTGCTTCCCCTCCCTTTAAAATACTGTTAAGCAAAATCTTCCAGACCTTTCTCACTTTCTTCCCTTCTTCCACTTCCACAAGAATAACATTTGTTCAGGGAGACTTTCCTGAAGATTGATTATACATCACTGTTTTTATTTCATCACCTCCTGACTTAACTGTTAGTTGTTGAACCTCATCTACCTCTAACCTAAGCATAATTAAGTCTTCCATAAATATTTCCATTTGTGCTCATTCTTGAATTCCACATTTCTCTACGTTGTACTAATTTTCATAACATTTCTAGAATATCTCTAAAACCTCTACAGGATCTGTGGTTATTTTTCTTGTTATAGCTTTGATAAGTTTGGTGACATCCCTTTCAGCATTATGTTGCCTAAATCATTGTGCTAAAAGTTTGAGTGTTCTGGAGATGTTATCAAAAATAGTTGCTTAAATGCAATCTTTCTAAACTCATGCATATTATCCAGATGCTCTCTTATTTTCTGTTTAGCACTCTACATTTGCTTCTACTGTTGTTCTGTCAGATTCTTACTTTAACCTTTGCCACCCCTCTAAGTAATTTCTATTTCTTCTTAACCATGTCTTTTTCTCTTTTATTTAAACCTCTGTTTATTTTTAAACTATATTTTCATTTTATCCCAATCACTAGCTATAACTTCTGAAGCTATTTCTAAATCCCCTAATAACTCTAGAATAATTTCTACTACCCATTCCTTAAATTCCTGTCTTTTTTACAGGTAGGTGGGCAAGAGCTAATGTCTTGTTTCTCTTCATTACCCTGCATATGTATTACAGTTTTTATTTGTGCATGATCAGAAATAGTTATTAAATGTGTGTTGAAGCTTTCAGTTAAATGCATGTTTCTATGAAATATAATTTGTATCTAGCCTAGCCCTGTTATTGTACCTTGGGGAATAATATGAATTCTAATCTTCCATACCAAATATTTTCATTAATTTCTTAAGAAATCTACACTGTTTTGTTATATTGATACTTCTAGGTCCCCTGGTATATCCTCACTATTGCAAATCAAATTCCAGTCCCTGCCTATAAATAACATTCACTGCTATAAGCTGATTATTTCTCTCAAAATTTTTTTAAGCTCCATAATAGCAGTTTTCAGTAGAATATAAATATGCACTATTGTAATCTACCGCTCTTGCTAATAGCCCCTTACTACCACAAATCTACCATTTTTGACATTTTTTGTTCATCTATCACTACTGGTGCCTCTCTGCAATTAGTAAAATTACTTCCCCTTTCCTCTGTCCCTGATATTTTATTCGGCACACTGGTGCAGCAGGAGTGTTGTCGCCTCACAGCAAGAGGTTCTCCAGTTTGATTCTCAGCTGGAGTGCCTTCTGTGCTGAGACTGCATGTCCTCCCTGCATTCATGTGGGTTTCCTCCGGGTGCTCTGGTTTCCTCCCACATTTTAAAGACATGCGTCTGGAGTGTTTCTTCCCGGGCCTCTGCTGAAAATTGGCTTCATTCCAAGTCAGACTTTCCCGGTAAACAAATGTTAAATAAATAAATATTCTGCTGAATATCCATTCTGAATTCCTCTTCTTGTCAAATTAACATGCTTGTGTCTTTCCAAATGTGTCTCCTGCAGCACTGCTATTTGCACTTTGCATTTCTTAATACAGTTCAATACTCTTTCCTTTTTATCTATACCTGTAAGGCCATTTGCATGCCAGGATAATATGGACATAACCATTGTGATAAAAAGCTAGTGTTCTCACCTATTATACATGACAATTTTTTGAATGTGTTTTTCCAACTTTTGTGTTACATGGATATATTAAAGCTTGGCAGGCTGATCTTTTGTACAGTTGTTTCTTCTCATCTCCATTTGAACTTACGTCACGTTTTTCAAGACTTTTTGTTTTAATGAAAACCCTCAAGCAAAAAAAAAAAAAAAAAAAACTAAATGCAAACCACCCCCATCCCTTACTAACTTGGAATAAACACACAAACTGTGTACATTTTCAAAACATGAGGTTTAACCTTCCAGAAGGGAACAGTTGCCCCAGATTGATGGCTGCACCTACAGGCATTATCTAACCTAAAGTTAAGGTTACTCATGCTGAAGTGCATGCTACAGCCTGTGCTTCTACTTACAGTGATTGCTGTCTGTTCTTTTCTTACCTCTTTTCCCCTCCCAGATATGAAAAATAGCTTGTATGCTTTCAGAAAACATTAACTTTTAGCCCTAAGAAAAAGTGTACTGGCTATCTTTAAATAAAACTAAATTGTATGATTGTCTATTAACTGCAGTAAAGTATTAAGGCTGCTAGGGAGGTTGTTGCCTCTTATTCACTTCCCATAATTTTGAACTTAATTTTTTTTCACTGTACTGCTTGCCATTGTACCTTTAAATTTTGCATTTCCATCAGCAAAAATACTCAGAATTCTCAAGATTAAACGCTTTCACAGACAGCTTGTCTCCGTGGAAATCTACTCAGCAATGAGTCTTTTTAAATTTCACTCAGAAAAGAATGCACAGCTGCCCTCAGCTGCAGACATCTTGACTTCCACTGAGCATTTGCCAGTGGAAAACAAACCAGCTTATATCTTTGCAATTGCAAGAAGCTTAGCATTTCTATGGCTTTCATTATTTTGTCTTATTTTTAAAGCCTACATGCTTACAAAATACTGGTTTACAGCTTAAGCCAAAGGTCTAGGCATTCACTCTTGTAAAATAAAAAGAGAAAATATCTTAATTCTACATGTAATATAATCAATGCACTTTTATACCTCACACCCCACCCCAGCAACCCAAAATCACAGCATATGAATATTAAATATGCTTTTCTCCAGCCTTTTTTCTCGTTATGCTGTAATACCTACATTTCTTACAATTAAAAAGTACTTGTTTACATTAATGTACAACAGTCAATAAAAAGACTCACATTTAAAATACCCCTGACTAAACGCTGCACAAAACTGTCTTACTCTATATAATGTGCAGTTTATATCATGAAATATTGTGTGCAGTTACTAATAAAAACAAAACAAGTTTTACTTAGTTAGTCCCCCTCCTTTTAGTTTCCTTCTAAACATTAATAATGTAAAGTGGGGTACATGCTTTACAGTCCACCCACAAGTTTAAAAAAGTCACCAAAAGTCCAGTGTTTTTCGGCCACTTTTTCTTGCAAAACTATTTATTTTATTTATTTATTTATTTATTTATTTATTTATTTATTGTTGTTTGTTAACCAGGTTGGTCCAACTGAGCCAATGGCCCATTTTCAGTGGAGACCCAAGGAGAAATGCTTTAGTTACAATTACAGAAAAATATAACAAAAGTAAAACATTAAATGGCTGTACTAGCAAAAACTTATACATCAGTATGAAGGTCAAACAGTGCTATACAGTTGTGTTCTAGTAGCACAGTATATATACAGTAAAGTAAGGAAATTTAAATTCAAAAATATTTACAATGCAAAAAATATTTACAAGAATAAAAGTATAAGCGTAATATAGATTATATAATTAGAAAAGGAAAAAAAAGTGTAGCTAATGGGAGTGGGAAAAAGCAGATAGGTAGCAAATAGGAGTGAGACAGGGACAGCTAGCTTTTTTGCAGGTAGTTTTTAAGTTCAAATTTGAATTGGTATTTATGGGGGATACTTTGTATGTTAAGAGGAAGGGAGTTCCAAGAGTGTGTCACAGAGTATTTATACAGGGACTTTTTGATAGCTTTTGATGGTTTGTAGATGTCCAGAAGATGCTTGTCAGATGTACGTTGCTGATGTTGTGGGTTATAAGGATATACACTGTTAGAGATGGAGGGGCAGGAAGTGGGGTTATAGAGCATAGAGTATATGATATGCAGTTTTGGAAGAAGTAGCAGTTTTGGGAATTCAGGCCATTGTAATGATTGAAGAGCGAGGCAGTGGTGGAATTTATAGGGGAGGTTGGAGGCGAATCTAGCTAATTTGTTGTATGTTTGTTCTAGTTTGGTAAGAAGAGATGACTGAAGGTTAGTAAGGACTGGTGCATCATATAGAAGAGAAGGTAAAAGAAGAGAGAGGGCAAGGGAGGGTTTGGTGGAGGGTGAAAGCAGTTTATGACTATGGTATAGGGGACAAAGTTTTTGGTGTTTTTTTTTTTTTTGTTGCATTGATTGATATGAATGTTGAATTTTAATTCATCATCAGTGGTGACACCAAGCAGTTTAGTATGGGGTTCAGGTGTGATATTGGTGTTAAGAGAAGTAATGGAGAAAGAAGATTTGAGATGTGCCATTGTTTCAGGGAGGAAAAGTACAAGTTTAGTTTTTTTTGGATTAAGTATTAGTCGGTTATCAGTAAGCCAGGTTTCGATGGAAGTGAAAGTGTTTTGGGTATGAGTGAGAAGTTCAGGGATGCTATGGGCGTTGGAAATAAGTGTGGAGTCATCGGCATATTGTAAAAGGGTAGACAGGTTAGTAGCAGAGCTTAATCTGTTAGTAAAAATGTTAAACAAGTGGGGACCCAGAATGGAGCCCTGGGGAACACCAGTGTCGACAGGCAGAAATGGGGAGCTGACAGTTTGCCAACGTACAGACTGTTGTCTGTTAGTCAAGTAACTACAAAAACAGTTAATGGAGGGGGTAGAGAGATGAAGTTCAGAGAGTTTAGTTATTAGTTTAGGGTGGGAGAGTGTCAAAAGCTTTTGAGAGATCAAGGAATAAGCATGACACTAGAAGGTTATTATCACGGGCTTCTGCTACAGTTTGGGTAAATGAGAGTAGAGTGGTAAATGTGCTGTGGTGGGGTCTAAAGCCATGCTGGGTGGAAGTTAATAGATTGTTATTGAGCAGGTGTTTTAGTAGCTGAGTAGGGACACATTTTTCAAGAATTTTGAGGTGGGGGAGTATAGCGATAGGATGATAGTTTGATGGGTCAGTAGAGTTTCCTTCTTTATGAAGAGGGATGGTATAAAATGAGTTCCATATATCAGGGACTAGAGCTTTAGTAATAGAACGATTTATAAGAATAGAGATAGGGTAGGCAATAGAATTTGTAGCGATTTTAAGGAAGTGGGGAGGTAATTTGTCAACTGAGGGAGAGCAGGGTTTGAGTTTGTTTAGTTGGGATTTAATGAAGGCAATAGGAGCAGGTTGTACGGAGAATGAATTGGTGGAGGATGGACCTGGAGGTACAGGCAGAGTAGAGGTAGTGGGAGATACAGACAGTGGTGGTTTGCTGAGTTAGTCTTTGAATTGCCTCTTTGAAGTGTTTGTTTAATAGGGTAGCAGTGTCTTTGGCTGTATTTAGGGGGAAGGGGGTTGGGGGTAGGATGGATTCCAGGGAAATGTTATTAATAGTGGACCAACATTTTTTTAGGGTTTTTTGTGGGCTATATTGGTTGGAGGCAAAAATGCTTTTTTGTCTTTGATGACCAGCTTTTTACACATTTCGAAGTTCTTTGTAATGTTGGAGTAAGGGAGCAGTTTTATTTTTGACCCAGTTTTTCCTGGCAACATCTCTCTGATGCATAACAGAGCGTGTTTGCTTGGTTAGCCAAGGGGCAGGGTTATATTTACCCTGACTTTCCTAGCTGGTGCCATGGAGTTGAGTTTGTCAAGAAATATCTTATTGAATGTAATTATGGCATCATTAAAGGGGAGATTATAGAGGAAGGTCCAATTTATGTTGAATAAAGTAGAGTTGAACTTATCTGGATCGAATTGAGTCAGATTGTGATGTTCTTTGAAAACGGGTTCTTTGGGTGAGTGTTGGGACTGTCTATTGATGTAGGTAGGGCAGTGGTCACTCAAGGAGTTAGGAAGAATGCCTGGGTTATGGCAGAGATTGGGATCAAAGGTGAGGATCCAGTCTATTATGGATCCTGAAGAAGAATTTTTGTTGGTCCTGGTAGGGGAAGATATGAGTTGGTGAAAGCCGTAGAGATTGAGAATGTGAGTAGGAGATGAGGAGGAAAGTGAAGCCCAATCCATGTTCACGTCACCAAGTATAATGGTTTCATAGGGAACATGTTGGATGAGCCAAGAAATGAAGTTTTTGAGAATTGGAATATTGTCACCTGGGGAGATATAGATAAATGCTATAGCAGATTTTTGTGAGGGTTGATATGACAATTTGCAATAAGGATTTTGTCAGGAGCAAAGCTAGGTATCAAAGTTGAGAGAGGAGAAAGAGTAAGTTGGTCTGAATAGAGGATGGCAACACCACCTCCTCTCTTATTTACCCTGTCTGCATAAAGGATGTTGCAGCCTGGGGGTAGGATGTCTGAGTTAGAGGTGTGAGGCTTTAACCAGGT
The DNA here is from genome assembly GCF_019279795.1 of Protopterus annectens. NCBI lineage: Eukaryota > Metazoa > Chordata > Ceratodontiformes > Protopteridae > Protopterus > Protopterus annectens. The sequence continues at coordinate 96,653,640 of NC_056751.1, forward strand.
TTCAAACAGGGTTAAGATATGTGGGGAGTTACAGTAGATCCAGGAGTGAAATGCTGTATTTTGTTAACCATGCTTTGGATATTCATAGAGAAAATAGAGATTTAGGTGTAGGAGTGTGAATTTGAGCATGTGTCTGAGGGGGTGAGGTAGGGGAGGGTATGTTTGTAAGAGGAAGGGGTGGTGGGCCCTGGGTTGGGGTGAATGTCACCATTTAGGAGTAGAGCATAAAATAAACTGAGTAATAAGGAGAGTGGGTTTAGAATACAAGGTGTAATAGGTTTATATACTTAGAAAGAGATACATTTGGGTATATTTTGAACATTATGAGATTAAATGTGGAGATTGGAAATAGGTATGGAGAGATTTGGTGTGTGTGTGTGGGTTGATATATGAGTGGTGGCTGTAAGAGAGAGTAGGAGATTGTGTTGGGTAATGCAGTGGTGTGTGGTATGAAGTAGTGATAAAAGGAGTAGAAGGGGAATAATGAGGTAGTGAGGAGTCATAGTGCAGAAGTTATACGGAGAGTGTTTATGAGAAAAGAGTGTGGGTGTTGTGTTATGAGGGAAGGGCAGATGAGGTGTAGATGGCTAGCAGGAGGTACGTATGTGATTGAAGGGAGTAGTGTAGTAGGAGGGGGAGGGACAATGTGGTGAGTTTGGATGATTGGCCAGAGAGTGTTGGGGAGTAGTCTAGTGAGTATAAGTCAAGGGATAGTGGGGTGTGTGGGAATGGGGGTAGGGTCAGGGAGTGGACTGAGCCCAAGCATAGCGAGGGCAAACATTGCGGGATTGCCCTGCTGGGAGAAGCACAAGATGATCAAGAAAATAACAATATGTAAGCTATGGCAGTAAGCGTGTAGGTCAAAGTGAAAACAAAGCTGACTGAAGGGTGGAAATAAGTAGTACAGAGGTGAGGGCAAGAGAAGACCGAGGTATACTGTATTAGCAAGAGAGTCTGTTCTGAAATTGTGGCTAGAAGCAGCTTTTTAACTGGAGTGTGGTGTCAGTTAGATTGGGTTTGAAGAGAGGAAACTAGGGCTAAATGTTGGAATTAGTTAAGCAGTGTGTGCTCCTGGAAAGTCAGCTCCGGGAGCTACAGCATTTGGCAAATAACTCAACTTGATCAAATACTGCCACCTAGTGGCTAAATGGGGACATTTAGAAGAAATAGTAGTGGAAAAAAGAGGTGCAAAAGGAATAAAAAAGTGGCAAAGGAAATAAAGGAAGGAAGGAATGCTATGGGGGAGGGGTGTTGGCGTGTGTGCAGACCACTGAGGTACAACCGCAAAAAAATGTTTAATTAAATAAGTTGTTAGCAAATTGGTAGCACAAGTAAGCAAGCACCAACTTTATTATACAGTGAGGGTGAGCGCTCTCTGTTCCGATCTTTTCCTGGTGAGATCCACTGGGCACAATTCAGCTAATAGGATGAAGAGGTAGCCAGAGGGAATGCAGACAGTGGTCAGGCTGATGAGCTAGTTTATTATACAGTGAGGGTGAGTGCTCTCTGTTCCAATCTTTTCTTGGTGAGATCCACGGGGCACAATTCAGCTAATAGGATGAAGAGGTAGTCAGAGGGAATGCAGACAGTCATTAGGCTAAGAGTTAGTTTATTATAGAGTGAGGTTGAGTGCTCTCTGTTCTGATCTTTTCTTGATGAGATCCAAGGGGCACAGTTCAGCTAATAGGATGAAGAGGTAGCCAGAGGGAATGTAGACAGTGGTCAGGCTGACAAGTTAGTTTATTATCCAGTGAGGGTGAGCACTCTCTCTTCCGATCTTTTCTTGGTGAGATCCACAGGGCACAATTCAGCTAATAGGATGAAGAGGTAGCCAGAGGGAATGCAGACAGTGGTCAGGCAGATGAGTTAGTGGTATGCACACATGGCGCCGAGGGAAAGGGAGACACGTACACTGGAGCATGTATGGGGAAATGGAGAAATGAAAAAAATCTCACAAATTGAGAAGATACTTTATAGTCTTCCATTTATTCACTAATTTCAGAGTTACTGGTGGTCTTTCTGTTCATCTCCATCTCCCAACACCAAACTCTTGTTCAAGTCCAAGATACTGCTGGTTCCTAGTCAGTTCCTGTGTTTCTTCTGTCTGACAAGCATTTTCTTTTGTGACATTGGAAAATGTTTCACTGACAATGTCTCTCTATGCACCTTGACATCAGAAGAATGAGAAGCAGAGTCCCCTTCTACTTGCTGACACTTTTTGTTGGATAAACTTTTTTATTTCCTCTTTAGCCTGTGCTGCATCAAAAAATGCTCGGTGTGTGTTTTGTTTATGTTTGGGCAAGTATTTACTTACCCTGCGAAAATTCTGCCATTTGGGTATTTCATCTGTCGCTGTTTTCATCTTGCATCAATGAATGTCGGTTTTATGGGCATTGGGATTTTGAAGTAGACCTGTAGAAGCCTTAGCAATGTCGCAGCCTGTTTTCCCTTCTGCTTTTAACTGTAGACCATTCACAAAGAAATACAGAAGATAGTTTAAGAACTGTCCTTCTGCACCAGCCTACTATGATGATCCCTGTACAGAACCAGCTGACAACTGTCCAGAAAATTTAACACGGGTAACTTAGCTGCTACAGTTGCCTGTATAGCAAGAGAAGAACAGGAGTAAATCTCCTTCACCTTTATTTATTTTTACTTTTTATTTAACATTTGTTTACCTGGAAAGTATGACTGGGACAGAGCCCATTTTCAATGGAGGCCCAGGGAAAAATGCTCCAGACGCATGCCTTCTGGAATGGGGGAGGAAACTGGAGCACCCGGAAGAAACCCACGTGAAAGCAGGGAAGACATGCAGACTCCACACAGAAGGCACCCCAGTTGAGAATCGAACTGGAGAACCTCTTGCCAATGTTAACTGCTGCACCACTGTGCCACCCATGTGCCCTCTGAGGAGGAAGTGTGTTACATGGCACAGACTGAATCTGCCTTTGAACCTGAGTGATGACATCATCATGAAGTATCATCACAATCCTCATACTGTTCTCCAGAAGACATGAACCACGAAGTGTAGGAGTGACTGTTTCAGATGGTTATTATAGGTTCATAGGTGAATCCTAGGCTAATGACCACTAGGGCACTTTTTAAGCCTAGCTCTGTATCCCAAATCTCTGACAAGTTCTGATATCCTTGATAAGTGCAAGCATGGGCTTGGGAGATGAAACATTTACAAGCAGGGGCCTGGTAGATGAACCACTTACAGGCTGACTGTCTCCATTAGAGATGCAGGTGCCAAACCAGGGATGAATTTTCTGTTCACCATCCATTTGTCCAAGTTAAACTTGAAATATGTTAGGGAGGAACTCTTCAGATGGATAAGGAGCCTGTTCCGGAGATGGGGTAGTATCTGACATACACACCCATCTCTCCAGCAGTTCCTGTTTATATTTTTTATCTATTTATTTTTATTTATTTTTACATTTGTTTACCGGGATAGTCCATTGGACACAGGTCCATTTTAAGTGGAATCCCGGGGAGAAAAGCTCCACATACATGATTATATGAAATAGCATTGTACAAAGACTGACAAATTCAAACTTATCATACCAGTATAGTCCAAGTAGGAAAATATAGACATAATAAAATAATTTTTTATACACATAGCAAACACATTTAGTTAGACAGAGTTATGAAAACATCATAATCGTTGCTGTGGCTACAGCTCTGAAAGTGTTAATGAATACAGATTTCTGATTGCAATCCATCAGAGTATATCAGACACAAAGTTTAAGTCTATAGAATGGATAGGGGTAATTCTGGTGCTGTTTGTTTTGTGGATATGCAGGAGATCCATCATGGTGGGGTCCAACAATACCTTATATGCCAGGCATAAATTTCTCCTCAACAGCCTGTAGGAGACTAAATACATGGATAGGGCGCTGAGGCAGGCTGCGTAGGATATGTTACTTATACCCTGAACCTCTGTGAATATTTTGGTTGTTGGATGTGCCTGGTTAGGTACGTACTAAAGGAGACATTGTACTCAATGGTAGGTCTGACGAATGCAGAATATCCTTGGACCTATATGTTGTACCTTTGTTTATAAGCTGCACAACATGAATTGATTTCCTCACTACTGTAAACGCATGATGGTCAAAAGATAGACTACTGTTTGTGTGTCCCCAAGTCTCTAACTATTGGGTCATTTCTTAGGGGTGTATTGTCAATATAATAGTTATCGGGGGTGGATGACTTCCTAAAGAATACTGTTATGCATGTCTTTGTGTTTAGTTTTATTCCATTGTTCTGGCACAGATTATTTGTCTGTGTCAGCCCTTCCTGGAGAACATTAGTGTTGATGGTGGGGGAAATGCATTGAAGCTTCCCTGACCTGGAAATGAAGCTGAGACTCAGTGTTGAGAGTGTCAGATTGTAACCACTAGACCACCAAGGACTCCTTCAGTGATCCTTCTTCCCAAAAGAGACCTTATTTGAAAATGTTGAAAATAAAGCAGTCTAGGTAACCAATTGCTGTATTATATAACACTGCCAGTGATGCCAATTATTGAAACTTCCAACATCCAGATACTTAGAGCTTGCCTCTGCAAGGAGAATATAAGCTATAGAGAGCTCCAGCTAAGGGGACTCATCTTTATAGTCACCTTAAAATAATTCCAACTGACATTTCTGTCTTTTATGTGGGAAAAAAACAAAAAAACTCTAACTTTAATTCTTTGTCATTTGGTAAGGAATTGGGAATTGAATATTTCTGACAAGAATGGCAAAAGAAGACACCCACACACACCCACACACACACACACGCACACTCACTAATCTTTCTTTCTTAGAGCTCATATTATCATCTAGCAACACTTAATTCAAAGTCAGATGAAAACATATATTTAGGAATTGCCTCAGAGAGAAACTAAAACACAAGTCAGAAAAACTCTGCTGCAGCTGACAAAAAATAGTGTGCACATGTTAAAATGTACTTATGATGATGTGGTGCTTCTACCAATACATTTACCTCCAGTGTAGCTCTAAGATGTTATGCTTGCCTTAGAACAGAGGCCTACCCAGAAGATATCAAACCAAAGATTTTGAGTTGCTTTGTATAATCACATGCCTTTTTTGATAGAACAGCTGATGAATGACTTAGGAGATGCTAAGAAGAAGAGAGACTGTTATAAAAGGTTTTTACACACATATATCATATCAGGAAAGCCTCCCTCTCTGTGCTATAAGACAGATTTTATAACAGTTACATACCTAGAGCATGCACATCTTCACATCATGATAAGGCTTTCCCATAGGAATTATTTGAGGTTCCAGATAGCACATTTCCACTTCCAATTTTGGGTTGTCCCATTTAGTTCCTCCACAGCTCTAAGAATGCTTAAAATGTTTAGCTCCATTGTTTGCGCATCTTAGGAAGCAGCAAATTAAGCATTTTCCCCCATCTTGTTTGACTACTTTATTGACTCAAACTGAAGAATAGTTGCAACAAAATCTTTATAATGTTGTTCCAGACTTCAGATATAACTTATAAGAAGGCCAGTCCTTCAGTCCCACTCCTACATGAAAAGTGACTTTTCCGGGTGCCATAACATAATCCTTTCAAGTGAGAGATCTTTAGTACAGAAAAAGTGCAGGCGATTTAAGAACATTATGAAGGAGCCCTCATCCTGCTGGCAGTGTCAGCAGGGACAGAACCTCTGGCCTATGTGCTGCATGTCATCTTGCCTCCTAGCCCCCTGTATAACAGTTCTAATAAGAAACCACAAGAGATGCTAAAGAATGTGCAGAATCAAACAACAGCATACCTCTCAACTGTCCAGTTTTTCGCAGAATGGCCAGATTTTTGCCTTATATTTTTGGTAAGTTCCTCATAAAATTTGTAGTTTTCTGGCAAATCCCTGAAGATTGAAGTCACTTAATGACATACATTTGAGTTTCAGACTTCATATCCTTCAGAAAAAGCATGCTAGCACAAATCCTGTTATTCAAGTAACTTTCTAGGTTTATAACAGCAATATTTAAAAATCTGTTTGTATTTTGTGACCTTTGTTCCCCCATTATTTTAGGCTTTGTCCAGATTTCTTACGCAAGAGATTGTGAGGTGTGAACAACAGACTTTCTAGAAACTGTAATTCCTATACTAAGTTCAGTACAGATGGATTTCTTAGGTGATAGGATTGCGTGAACAAAGGGCATATCACTTGCATCTCTTCCTCCTTTACAGCAGTTGATAACAGATTCTTCAGATTATGCTTGGTAACCATGTTCAAAAACTTGTCAGTGCAGGAATGCCAATCTCCTTAAGAGAAATATCTTCATTTCATCCTGAAGGGGATGAAAGCAACTACCAGAATTCTCCTTCAGGGAGAGTAACTGTGACAGTAAATTACAATATTAGGGTTTGCCTACATTATACTCATCTTCTATTGGGCAGACTTTGTAAAAGTAATGGCATATTTCCAACGGGTCTTGTACTTGCTCGAAACTGAAGTAGGGTGGCAAAAGGCTGCATTGTATATACCATGTTATTCCATTTTCTCTTCAGTTCTTTTTATCATTGTCCCTCATTTCCTTTGTTGTACCAAACTGAATTTCTTCTGAATACTGGCTTTGCTCTTTTTTCATATGGTTTCAGTGATGTTTTTCTTAATTTTCATTGTTCAACATTAACATGTATACGTTTTAGTTTATTCCTTAGTACTGATAAACATTCTGATAAAATCCATAAATAAAGGTGCTTGTGATAGGCAAATAGTTCCTAAAAACTGCTACAGACCGTGTCTCCTTTGCCTAGGTCCTGGTCACACTGTGTATGACTGTATATATTGCCCTGCAATTAAACAGTCTACCAAGTTAAGATACCAAAAGGTGATAAATTCATTTTAACAGAAAAAGCATGTAATTCAGAAAAGGGTTGAGTCCATTAAAATTAGATGGTTTCTCCTCATACAGACTCGATATCTCTTCAGACACAACCCATACAAACTCCAAATCTCTTACGATGTCAAGCAGTACTGGTGAAGTTGACACTCTCATTTTACTAACTCTCAAACGCAGGGTAAATACAGTCATTTTCTGTATTATCATTAGTGTCATCATCAGTCTGCTTTCTTAAAAATACATGAGTAAACAGGCACCATCATAGTTAGCGGTGCCTGCATAAGTGTTGAATATTCAAAAAAGTAGTTTTGAAATAAATGAGGTAGTTGAGCCAGATGTTTCCTCTGGTAGTTAGGAGGAACAAGGTAGGGAATAACAGCCACCTCTGGCTGGTGCCTTTTTACAGTTTAATGGGGGGTACGAAGTCCCATTTATGAGGACTGTGAATATATGAAGACCTGGACAGTCTGAAACTCACAGCTTGGCTACTCCAGTTCTTTTAATGATTAGGACTCCTGGTTCATCCTCTCTGGTTAAAGCCATTCTGGTGGCGGCCCATAAATCTTCTACCAGAAAAATATACCATAGTAAATGGAAACATTTCTCTATTTGGGCCTCTCAATGGAATCTAGACCCCTTTTCAGCTCCAGTTTCAGCCATTCTGCAATTTTTATCTGGTATTTTTCAGCAGGGTGTGAGTTCTTCTACTGTTTAGAGTTCAACTGGCTGCCATTTCTAACTTCCATGTGGGTGAAAACATGGCTTCCTTAGCTTTGTCTAGGCTCTATAAGACCTTTCTTAAAGGAACTTTTATGTTACGACTGCCAGTGAAAGATCCAATGCCACCTTGGAACCTCACCTTTGTCCTACAAGCCCCAGTTTCCCCTCTCTTTGAACCAGCGACGTCAGTAGACTTACAATTCCTTTCTTGGAAAACTGCCTTTTTGGTGGCCATTGCTTTGGCCTGGAGGGTATTGGAACCCCAGGCTTTATCCATTAAAGGTCCCTATATGTTTTTTCATAAGGACAGGGTTTCCCTGCGCACAAATCCTTCCTTCCTTCCTAAAGTGGCTTCTGAGAACAATATTTATCAAACCATCAATTTTCCTGTTTTCTTTCCAAATTTCCAAAACAGAGGTGAATACAAGTTACATTTGTTGGGATGTACATAGGCAATTGAGGTTTCTCTTACACAGACTGAAACCATTCCTGAAATCAAACCATCTGTTTGTATCCTATTTGAGACCCTTTTTAGGCAAACCAGTATCCAAAGTTACCATTGCTAGATGGATTTCCCATTGCATTATCCAGTGGTATACTGACAAAGGGATCTCCCCGCTGGGCCTGATTAAAGCCCATTCCACTAAATCCATGGCAACTTCAGTGGCTTTCTGGTATAGAGTGTCGTTGGATGACATTTGTTCTGCAGCTACTTGGTCCTAATCTCATACCTTTACACATTGCATTACAAATTAGACATGGTATCCAGCGGTATAGCATCCTTTGGCTCCGCGGTGCTCCATAATATCCTTCCATGAGGGCCACCCAGATAAAGGTAGCCGGGGACTCTTTATCACAGGTTGAAGATCAAATGAAGTAAACTACTTCAGATAAAGAAATTATGTACTCACCGTAACATTCCATCTGAGTAGTTGCACTTCATTTGTCATCAACCATCCCTCCCTCCTTCCCCCTAACCTTGTCACGATTGTCCTTTTTTGGTATTTGGGAGAGGTGCACACTTGTGGATCTCTTGCTTATGCTTGGTTTAGATTGTCTGAACCTTTAGTGGTAAGGTTTCTTTGGGTCGGGGTTATGTTTCTGATTCAGCAAACTCGATCTGCGGGAAGGAAGGAGATGGAGGGGAATTATGGGTAGAGGGAGGAGCTTGGAGCTCGGATCAGATGCATGTGATGCAGTCATCTCGGAAATTATCCGGATCCGAATACCCACAGGTTGAAGATGAAGTACAACTACTGAGATGGAATGTTATGGTGAGTATATAACTTCTTTTTGTTTGCACATTCAGAGTGCAACAGATGACACCTTTTTTCTTGGAAATGACCAAAAGTCATATCCTTAACAGCCAGAACCTTTCTGCTTTCTTAAGCTGCTGAGATTCTTATTTGTCTTTTGCTATGGATGGTACAAGTTGCCAAGTTTTATATAAGAAGCCAGCAGTGGTATGTTGAGAAACCTGTAGAACTAGACCTCAAAATCCCTAAATCATGGTCTTCCTCTGATTCCTTCTTTAGTTCGAGCTTAATTGGTGGATTCAGCAGGAATCCAGCTATGCATTTCTCTGTTCCTTTCTCTGTTCCTCCAAATGAGAAACTGGCCACAGGTTCCTTGGATTTTGCTTGGCTTGGGAATGGCTTATATCTAAAACCTTAGAGTCTGTGTCTCGTATTTCAATGAAGTATCTGAGAAACTTCAACAAGATGGTTGCTGTTCACCTGGTTTACTTAGCTTTCATGACATTGTTGAAAACTACAACGAAACTTAATAGCTGTAGACAACACCATTGTTAATTGGTACATCAGCAGACAAGGAGCACACATTCTGCCATCAGGTCGTAGTAGTAATTTGGGAGGAGAGTCCCATTTATTCAGAATATTGAACAAATGGAGGAATTTCTATGTGGGAGATCTCAGTACAGCAGGGGTAGGGATTTGCCCTTTCAAAACTGTTGATCATGTTGGGATCTATGTTTTGACTTTTCGAAAATGTAAATGTTCAATTAATTGAACTAGATCCTTTGGGAGCAGACACTAGTATGGATGGAGCTTTATGTTTTTTTTCTGAGTATGGAGCTTTGTTTCTTCTTTAGATAAATGAACCTTTCTGATTCTCAGCAATCTGTGGGGCCTTACCAAAGTCAGCCTGCTTGCATCTCACCCTAAACAGTCAACTTCCGTTGCCCCACATCGGATGCTTCCATTGTAGTGTTCCAGCAGCTAATGTTTTTTCTTTCATGCGGAATTGGGGATCTTCATTTTTATTCCCCTTTGCCCTTAATTCAGAAGTCTGCTACATAAGACAAGAACAAGAGAATACTTAATTTTTATTTCGTCTTTTTGGTCTTGAGTTTCCCAGGCAATTCTTATTGCTTTTATATGATTACGAAATTCACATTGCTAGAATAAATGTGAGAACCTCTGTATCTTTTACTTGTCCGCATCAAACTTTTGTCCCAGCAAGGTGACAGAGTTCTAGTTCCCAGCTTCATTTCTTTCAGGCTCAGAGCATGGAAGCTGTCTAATTAGAGGTCAGTCAGTCATTTCCAATAAGAGGCTGTATGTGACCTTAAAGATTTTTTAAACACTTTTATTGAATTATCACTTGTGACATAGGTACGCTTACATTTATATAAAAGTAAGCAAACCATATTAAAAAGTTCACATTTAGAAACATTACAAGTAACATACATTGTTATATAGTATATAATCAAAGCAACATTAAATAAATTGTTCAATTCCTGCCTTCTCTTAAACCTCCTCATTCCTCCTCCAAAACATTTTTCTGCATTTATTGTACCCACAGTTTCCAATTTTGTCTATGTAATTTACTCCTACCCTTTTCTACAGATACCACTTCCTGTTCTTTTATCTCTTTTACAGTATTCACTGCAGGTGTGCCTTGCTTAACTTCCGCACAACATACGACCGCACTTACATCCCTACCAAACAGATGTAAATGCGGTCAGATGTTGTGCAGGAGGACATTAAGTGAAGCACAGTGTAAAGTGTATGGTGTTCACTTAATGTCCTAGTTGCTTAACGTTCAATAGGATAGAATCTATCCTGGGTGTTAAGCGATGGTTACCTGTACTTCATGTATAGCTGGTTTAGATTTTAATTTCCATTTTCTGCTAATTACTTTTTTTGGCAGCAACCAGAACTAAACTTAACAAGGCCTTAGTATGCCTAGGCAATTCAGATCTTTTATCCCGGGTAAAAAAACATTTCCTTAGTTACACTTCACCCAGTATTCCTAATAGAGTGCTCTGTAGGGAATTTTTACAGTTTTCCAGCCCATTAAACTTTGAAAACATATGCTCCTGACTACATCTTTCTTCTACGATTACACTTCCAACATTTGCCACTTGGTGTATAAAAGTATCTATATATACACTTCCAGGCAAAAATCCTAAATCTTCTGGATTTGTTGCATATTTGGGAGACATACACATGTACTCCCAAACTTTTCTGACCTCTTCTGATTGATTTCTATAACTATAATGCAGTATTTTATATGCCCTGTTAATTATCGTTTTTTAGCAGCAGCTTCAGTTCTAGATTTGTTTAAAAACAGTGCTGATCTTTCATTTAAGATTTTCCTCTCCCTATTTGTCTGTACTCTGATATCAATCCCCAATAGGGAATGCAATCACTAGCCTGCAATCTAAATGTCTTCTTGGCCTCTTCGCATTCTGTTAGCTTTCCCTCTCTAATTATTTGTTCCCTATACCTTGGTTCCTTTGCCAGCTTCCTCCAGCAGATTCCAGCCTTTTCTTGCCTATTCTCTGTACCCCTAATTGCAATCATTCCTATAGGCAGAATTTCCTTTCTACATTCCCGTGTTGGCTTAGTTCTTAGTATACTTTATTTTATGAATATTCTGTATGACTGAAGTTATTCTCCTTAAGGATCTGTTTCCAAAATCCCACTCTTTCCTTATTTCTTGAATTACCCCCCCCCCCCACTTCATCATCCCTTTCACTTTGAATCCTTTCTGATTGTGTTATGTATGAGTCTTAGCTATCTAGCTCTAAAATATCCCTTTATATCAGGTAGTCCCGAACCTCTTTGTTCTCTTGGGAGGTTCACCTTATCCCACTTGATTCTTGCCTGTTACCCTGCCTCTGCTTAAAGACATTTGAGGACCTAATACTAACAACATGCAGCAAACAGAAAATACTGGCAGTTACTCAGCAAGTCACATGCTACATTATCACCTGCTCCACAGGTACCACACTTGCTGATGACCCCTAGAAGATCAGAAGACTTTGGGTTCTTTCCCCAATACCACATGATCTGAGGAGATGTCCTTTTGCTGAAACATTAAACTGAGGTCACGTCTGCCTGAGCTGGTAATAACTCAGGTGAATGTTACATTCTATTTTTCTGCCATCTTGAGCAAATTATCCTTAGCCAACATGAACACCACTTTGCCATACCTCTCAACCTCTTAATGCAAAAAAAATCTGGACAAAGCAATAAAATAATGGGAGTACAAAGGCCCAAAAATAGGGCCAGATTTTAAATATTGCTCTTATAAACTTAGAAAATTGCTAAAATAACAAATTTTCTGTTAGTTTGAATTTTCTGAAAGACATAAAGTCCGAAACGTAAAACTCTTGTCATTAAGTGACTTCATTTCTCAGTGATTTGCCAGAAACCCGCAGATTTTATGAGGAACAGAGCAAAAATATGAGGCAAAAATCTGGACATTCTGCAAAAATCAGGTGGTTGGGAGGAATGTACCTTGCATTGCTCTTGAAAACAAACAGATCATGCCTATTGAAACTAACCCAGTCGACACAAAGTACCAATTAAAAATAAATATTAGTATTTGTTTCATCTTCTGTCTGTGTGGGTTTTGAAGTCTGAAAAAGTCAACCTGCCTCTCTTTGAACCCATTGACATCGCAGGTATGAAATATTCTACCTGAAAAACTGTATTTTTGTTATCAGTTTGTTCAACTCCAAGAATTTTCGGGTCTATATTGAATTAACAAAAATCCTCTTGTACAAATATGTAAACATCGACATGTATACAGTGAAGCGGCAAACGAGCGAATGTCCAGAACCGCGAAGATCCGAAGATCGAACTGCAATAGTTGTCCACAGCAGTAGGTGATTTCCTTATCCGGTATAGCTCCCTAAGGTAAGTGTGCGATAGTTACTGACCTTAGGGTTAGGGTGCGGGTTAAGGTAAGTACATATGTAGTGGTATGTTTAACTTAGATGTTAGGGTTAGAAATAGGGTTAAATTTAGTGTATATATAGTAATGTAGTTGAGTAGCGGAGTATATGCGGTAATATTATTTTTTACTTTTTAGGTGTTGTTTTTTATAGTTAGATGTATTTGTGTGTCATGTAGGTTTTATTAGGATATGGGACATGTAGGTGAAATGTAGGTATGGGTATAGTGTGTTTTTTTTATTTTGTTTGGGTAGGCAGTATGTAGCGGGAGGTAGAGTTGGCCACCTATGGGGATTAGACGTTTTGTATTTCACAGTTTTGTATGTTTTCTGTCTTTGCATATCGCTGTTTATGTGTTGACATTTACTTATTTGCACAAGAGGATTTTCGTTAATTCAATATAGACCCGAATTTTCAGTAAGCCTTGAAGTGTAAATAGTATTATTTGTTTTTTCCCCACAGGGACAATTTCTTTAAGAGTAAATCCTTCATACCTAATGACCTACACTGTTAACTAGTCCACCTTCTGCTTCCTGCCTTCTTTTCAAAACAGGAAAATAAAGGAGGCTGATGTTGCATACTGTGGATGTTTTTATATGGCTGAGACACCATACCCAAACAGGAAAACGGATCACTTGATGATAAATGTCCTGCCCCTTACTTTCTCCTATTCCTCCCAAGCACTTTAGCCTCAGTTATAGGTTCAAATTCCCCTTCTTGTCCTCCACCTCTCTCTTTCGTCTATCTTCTGTCTATCCTAAAACATGCTCTCTCACCTCCTAATACTAATTCTTTGTTTCCTCCTTTTCTCTTCTTCTACTAAGTTTTTTCCAAATATGTTTCCTAGCTCTTTACATGATCTTGCTATGAATTAGTGGTATTCTGTTAATTTTTGTATGTTTGTTGATTAGTTTATACACCTCTGTTTGCCCTGTTCTTTATGTATTGTTGACATTTTTCAGGGAGCTTTGCTTCCCATGCCTCTACTGAAAAGGGGTAGCTTTCTTCCCAGTTGGACCGTCCGAGTAAACAAATGCAATCAATAAATGCCTTTGTTTCTCTCACAAAGTAAAAATGTGATAGAATTCTTATTTAACGGGTTGTTTGTAACTGGTTGCCAAACTTTATTTTGTATTGCTAGGACAATAAGCCTTTATCAGTAGTGGTTAAAGCTCTGTCTTCCAGCGCAGAAGTGTCATATTCATTGTCCTAGAACATGTATGAGGTGGCTATCTGGACTTCATTTTACACTTTTACTAAGCATTTACTAAATGTTATGTATAGGATATTGAGTCCATTGTCAGGCAGGGTTTTGTTACTGCAATCGTGCGTCATCTTCTACATTAGACCTTTCACCCACACTTGGGAGTAGAGGATACAATGCTTTCTACTCTCCTTGTTATATGTATATTTCTGCAGCAAAGATTCTTATGATGAATGTAGTTTATGCAGCAATCACTGTAACCATCGATGTTGAATACCAGAATAATTTCTACATGGCAAATTCCATTCTTTCATTCTAGCCCTGACGCTATACCTACTGTAGGTCTGATACTCTTGTATTTTATCTGTAACATAGAAATACAGGCTTCTGTGTTGGTATGATTGGCTATTGTTGTGATTTTTGTTACTAGTTTTGTTAGCCTTGATTTTGAAGGTACTGTCATTACTAGTGATGCAGATATTGCTACAGTTTTTCATAAGATCATAGGAAGTTACTAGCTAATGGCCCTAGGGGCCCTTACAAGCCTAGCCACGTTCTACCCTTATTTCTAAGATCAGCACCTATTGCCCCTGTCCAAGAGGGATACAGGTGGAACACTGGGGTGAAGTTATGGGGGTTCCTATCACGTGATCGTAAATTGTAAACGGCGAACGTGTATTGAGCGAACCCGATTGGTCGAAACGTCACGCGTGTAACACAGAAATCACTGTAGGGAATATTTTCCCTTTACTTCAGTGCAGTGCCATCTCGGAGTAGGAATATTTAAGTAGCGGGGTGTGGGGGGTGCAGGGGGGCTTGCTCCCCTGCCTACAGCATTTAGATAAGTATATTTTTTTATTTATTTATTTTTATATTTTCGAAATTTCAAACATCGCTCATATAGTGTCGACCATATGGTGTTCGATGTTTGAAACTTTCGAAAATATAATATAAACCCAATTTATGGTTACCCATCCAGTCATCCAGATTGCATTTGAAGAGAGCCAACGAGGTGCTCTGTTTGACATGAAGTGTCAAAAATTGCCTTGTAGGCAAGGCAGAGATCACCTCTGAGTAGTCTGTATGAAACTGAATAAAGTGCCAGTGATTTCAGACGATCCACATAGGACAGATACTGAAGACGTTGAATTTTCCTTTTGAGGAACCTTTGTGGTCTCTGCAATTGCTGCAGGTGCTTGGAAAGGTACATACCAAAATGGACGTTGTACTCAACTATTGGCCTGATAAGAGAAGAGTACAGGGAGGTTATAACGTCTTTTTTTCTGAAGACAGTGCCCTTACTTATGAGAAGAGCAATATAGAATGCCCTTCTTACCACTGTGGAGACATGGTGGTCAAAGGTAAGGTTGCTGTCAACCTGTCTGCCCAGATCTCTCACCTCTGAATGCATACTTAAGGTGTTGCTATTGATGTAGTAGTTAGCAGGAATGTCTTCCTTACTGAAAGGGATGATAATACCTTTTTGTATTGAGTTTAAGGCCATGACTTTGGCACTAATCATTTGTTTGTGTAAGAAGCTCTTTTAGGATGTTGGCATCATATGGAGGTTCTATGACTTGCCCCAGTTTGCAGTAATCAGCAAACGTTGTCAGCCACAGACCTTTAGTTTTTGCTTGTACTTCGGAGAAATAGATTCCAAACAACAGAGATCCCAGGACTGGTCCCTGTGGAGCACCACAAGTTACAGGTTTGCTTTTGGAGGTGGATTCTCCTATTTGGACTATATGGTTTCTGTCAATGAGCCAGTTAGTGACCCATCTAACAATATAAGGGTTGATACCTAGCTGTGTTGACTTTGTCAATGATGCCTGAGTGGGGATAGTGTCAAATGCCTTGGCTAAGTCTAGGTAGGCTGTATGGACAGATTTCCCATCATCCAGGACCTTGGTGACTGTCTCAAAGAAATCCACCAGTTTTAACAGGCATGCTGTCCCTTTGAGAAATCCAAACTGAGTAGGGTCAAGTGTTTGGAGATTACCTATGTCTTTGATGATAAAGTCCATGATGATTAGCTCCATGGCCTTGCAGAAAAGGTTAGTTGAGCTAATAGGTCTTTAGTTCCCAGGGTCAGTGGAAGTGCCACTTTTGTGCAAGGGAATAACGGTGGCCATTTTCCATTCAGCTCGGATAAAGCCAGTGCTTACACTGTGATCGAAAAGAGTGAACAGTGGTGTTGCTAATTCTTGTTTGAACCCATGTAGGACGCAGTCTGGCATGTTATCAGGTCCCATAGATGCTGTTTTTTTAGCCTTAGAGAGTGCATTTACGACCTGCTCTTTGGAGATACAAGGTAGGGAACGGGTGGTAGGAATGTCATGGGGTATGTGTGGCGTGGACAAGGGAGCAAAGTTTTCGCAGAACCTGTCTGCCAACAGGTTAGCTATGTCCACAGGCTCAGTATATATGGTATCATTAACTGCCAGATTGGCACAAATCTGGGCCTTACCTTTTAAGTTACAGATGTAACTAAAGAATGCCTTATGGTTGTCTTTAGTTGAGGAAGCTAATTTGGATTTATAGTTTACTTTGGAGGACTTCACAAGAAGTCCTATTCTCTTGTTTAAGCTGAGGAGGGAGTGTTTCCAGTTTAAGGCTTGCTTTTGATGATTTCTCCCTAGAATTACCATTAGAGCAGTTTAGCGCTTGGTACTGCTTCTGCTTATTTCTGCATTCTGTCCCATGTTTCTATTTTGGGGTTCCAAAAAAAGAACAGAATTAGGCTCACAGAGTTCTGGCATTTATAAATAAATGCCCTGTAATGACCACAGATCAATATTACACTTCCTGGCACCTAGGGGGATTTGGAGTGCTGAAAAACATCTGGCCAGTAGCTGGTATCCATTATGGCATCTGATCTCACTTACAGTAATATTCTTGCAGCAATTACCCTTTCGTTTGGGCATCTGATTTTTCTGGTACCATAAAACTGTTCTTTTTCCTTATCTCATCACATCTGTTGTTACCAGGGTCTCCAGCAACAATAAGACAGAAGTATACTTAGTCTTTAGACTGTTCACGATGTTAAGGACTAATATCAACTAGAAAAAAATCTAATTTAGTATCTCCCAGGACACTTACAGTTCCCCAGTACTATAGCAGGTATTACATCACACAATACTTTCCTCCCAGGCACATCACAGAACTATTGCCTTTAGACCGTTGTAACTGTTGACAGAAAAAGACAATCTCAGAGCTCTGGATTATATGTTTACTTGTGTGAATGCATTTGTATGTAATGGGTTCAATCAGCTTAGTCGTTACATTTGTTTTGAGCTCAGCCATTTGATTTGTTCTGCCCTTGCCCCAGACCATCTTATCAGATTTAAACTTATAGGCAGATACCTAGATCCTTTCTGAGAGTCTGTCTGTATTACCAATGCAGTCCAGTAATAGCTTTATTAATGCTTTGGATACTCATTTTCAAGACTTTGTAATGCAGTGAAGATTGGAGAAAGATACTCTCCCATCACATGCATGTGAATTAATGTGCACTATGTGATTAAAGCCAAAAGTTCTGCCAGTCTCTGTCTTTAAGCTTAGCATATATCAACACAGGCACTATTGCAGTTTGTGGCAACATAACAAACATGGAGGTACATGTTCTTATCAGACCTGCTGTGTGTTCACAGAAACATGGTACTGGACCATAGCAAAAGACTTCGTAATGTAGGCTATATTTATATTAGTCCTGGAAAATGGGATTGCAGATTATTTTGCAGACATTTGTCTCTGAAAACAGAATTGAACCTGAACCCTCCAATTTGTTAGGTCATTCATCTGTTAAATGCATATCTCTAAGCACTGTACATTAAAAGATTAAACTCTAATAAAACATTTGATGACCAAACATAAATATAAGTATGCATGTATTCAGTGGTTCGCACCTGCTTAAAAAACAAGGCCAAAGGCTGCACAGCTTCAAGGTTATTTGCATAATTTGACAGGAAACCCGGGCAGTGAAGGCACAGCATTACAGAAAGTTTGAGATGGTGGCAGTGAATTGCCTGATATAGACACTAGGATGCACATTGTGTGACAGGCAAAGGAACGAAGACATCAGAGCAAAAGCCATATGAGCACCAGTTACAGAGAAAGTTAAGGAAAACCGATTATAATTGCTCAATAACGTGCAGGAAATCAGAAGATGGGATGGATTGTGTGAAAGAAGAACCTACAACTGCTGTCAGGATAGTTGCTGCTGTTTGAGAAAAGTGCCAACAGTTGACACTGATTCCCAACCCATAGAGAGTGGGGAAAAGGAGACTGATGATGACTGCCTGCTGATGTAAAGGGAACTGCGGAACCAATGAATACTATATTTGCTACTGTAAAACAGTAATGGGCGCATACGACTGCTAGAACTTTTCTCTTCCCAAGATGACAGTACTTGTATTACAAACATATGTATCAGAAACTGTTAGGATAAATTTCAAAGTGCGGTCACCATTCCTTTCAAAAGGATTCAGTGTCTCCTTTAAGCCTTTCCTCCAAGTCCTCTGGAGAACCCAGATGTCTCTTCTACTCAAAATTCTTTTTGACCCCATCAGCATATCAGTCTGTTTTGGTCACCAGTTGAATTACTTGTTCCACAGTCTTAAAAGTGTAACACTCTACATCACCTTATGAGCTGGCCTTACCTTTTCAAAGGGGAGTCTTGTTAGGGTCTGTATTGTAACCTTGAATGATTAAAAGAGCGAATGCTCTTTAATCGACCCCTTAAAGTCAAAAGCACTAAATTCCAAACACACAGAACAGCGATTTTTTACCCAGGGGAAAAAAATCACTGGGCTGTTTTTGGGACTTTGCCATTTCCTCCACTGTGGTGCTATCTCGGAGTTGGTATATTTAAGTGGGGGGTGTTGGGAGGTGTGGGTGGCAAAGCCCCCCCAGTTTATTTTGTGTTTGGATTTTGTTATTTTTTTTTTTGGCGGAGCAGTGATTTTTTTTTTCCTTGGGAAAACAATCGCTGTTCCTTGTGTTCGGAATTTAGTGCTTTCGATTTTCAGGGGTCGATTAAAGAGTGTTCGCTCTTTTAATTGTTCGAGGTTATGATATAGACCCTCTTATTAGTGGTTGGTGTGGCAGGAATAGGTTGCCAAGGAGACTCACATATACCTGCAAAGAATGTATCATTAGTTTTTGTCAGAATTATAGCCACCCTTTAGAAGTGAGGTTATGGTAGAATTCCATCAGAGGACTGGTAATGTACCTGAGGAGAAGAAAAGTTTAACAATATGCTTTGAATGGACACAAGTTCAAACTATATGTCTCAATTAAATTAAAATGCAGACTGGCTTAGTTCTGCCATGACATTCAATGATATTTAGGGACTTAGGTGGTGATGCTGGTGTAGTCTGGCTCACTACTGTACAGCAGATTTGCTTTTTGTTTTTAAAATATAGTTGGACTGCAAGCATACGTCTTGATGTCTGTTCCCATTGACTTTAACAGAAAATCTTCCAGAAAATCTTCCAGTTACTCATACAATCTGCTCAGTGTGTATGAAGTATTATCGGATACACTGCAGCTGGACCCAGAATCCCAATGGTCAGCTTTTTGTTTGAACTACATATCATGTATTGTGTACACTGGCCTTAGAGATTGTGTTAAGGCTTGATATCAGTGAACCAAAAGTCACTTACAAATTTGAAGGTTTAAAAAAGCAAGAGGTTTTCTAAATGGTTTTAGCTCTGTATACTATAGATAACAAATAGGCGTGCACTTGGAATTCTAAAATATGTCCTGCGTTGTGACTACCTGTTTGTACAAATCATCCTGATCTGTACATGGAGCAGCTGCATTCTGATTTATATGAAGTGCTATCCTGACCCATAATTGACAGTTTACTATCAAAATTATGACTGACAAAAGAAAAAAATCCAGTTCAGCTACTCACAGCACCAAAAATGGAAACTGACTAGGTTAGTATGTTGGACATCATTCCAGTTATTCGAATTCGGCATATTCACATACTGTTTCCACTGTGCACCTTTCACAACAGTAACTTATATTATGGTTGTCAGCAGTACAAAAGTACTGCACAACACTGCACTTCATATTTTAACAGGGGGCAAGCCACCCAGCACAATCTCCACCCCTCCAGTTCCGAGATCACACTACAGTAGGGAAAAGGGTAAATTTCCCAATCCACACTGTACCGTGACCTCTAGTGCCTTGAATTGCTCACTGTTATACATAACTCCAAGTGTACCAGGATGTACATCTACACTTTCACAACTCATCCTCAGTTTGTAAGCACCTACATAATTAAAACAAAGTCAGCATACTACCCTTTCATCTGAAAATATACCACATGTACCCTATTAGAAGGATGTACTGCATACTTACAGAAATTAGTTATGTTGCCAGGGATCCTGATTGTCATGGCCAAGTGCCTTCAGTGGGCAAACAAAGCTAGATTGCATGATGTTTTGTACTGTACTGGTAGTAGCATAAGAAGTCATTACTTCAGATAAAACTACTGTAAGGTAAGCATCCCAACAACATTAAATCATCGTCATATCTCCAAATAGCATATATCACTCAATGTTTTGAAATGAGAAATTTATACCATTCAAAGTCTTACTATCAAGATTTTGACTTTCTGCAATCCAGCATGCAGTAATTCCATCATCACTATTATGATAGTAAACCTAATTCTCATGTTTGTCATTTGGTGCCAGGGTGATATCATATTTACACAGATCTCATAACTTCCTCAGAAGTAATAATTAAATAATTGTTTTTGTTCTTCATTTTGACAGGGCCAAGTACAGAGTGGTTTGCGTTCAGGGATTCGTATTGCACAAGGATCGTACTTCCGTGTAACACTTACAAAGCCTATTCCTGTACAAGTAGATGGAGAACCATGGATCCAAGCACCAGGACAAATTATCATTTCTGCTGCAGCACCAAAGGTAAAGGCAAATGGAAAATGCTTATAGTACTTAGGTTTCAGTAAGGCTCGTTCTTTCTGGTCACATTTTTGTATATCAAGCACTGAAGCATTAGTATTCTTTTCTGGATAACACACTAACAGTACTTTTGTTTTCTCTTAACAAGTGTTTCCCTGTTGAAATGTTAAATATCGTCAGTGATGGACTGTAGTAATACAGCAGGAAAGAATATGAGAATGAGAAACACATAGAAAATTATGAGGTGGTAATCAGCAACAACAACAACAACATATATATATACAAAATAAATAAAGAAAGAAAGAAAATAAAAAACAAGGTGTAAACATTGATCACAAGGAGAAGGTGTGTAGCACTCATGCCTTGATGTGAGTCCATGGAAAAACAGACCTAAACTTGCTCAAAACAGAAAAGTTTAAAACAAGAAGCCCAACTAACTAAAAAGATCAATTACAAAAACTGAAATAATTTAATCTAAGATTTACAAACATAGTCATCATTTCACCTTAAATTTTTATAGCCAACACCTCCCCCATACCTCCCATATGCTCCTTTATTATATTCTGTGTCTGAGGTCACCAAACCTTTGAGAAAGGGAAAACATTTGTTTTATACTGCTAGGTTTAGAATATTGATTTCATGGAGATAGTGTGTGTATGAATGAAGCAATTGTTAAACATTGCTTACAAACCCCAGCTGAATTCCTCATAGCACAGACGTGCATCTACCTTGACTACATCTCCATCATCTTCTTCAGAATATGTCATTTCTGTTCTTTTTATTCATATCATTTTGATCTTGTAAATGGGACGTATGTCAGTTGTGCATTACCTTGGGAGCTGCTTTCACTTCCTGCATGATATATCCCCGAATATTGCTTGACATCATTAATTATTAATTTCATGGACTGCTGTGCTCCTGTTTGCGCATCCCCTTCATCATTTGATTACTTCTGCAGTACCATTAGCTATATGTCTTATATCCTGCTAAGGACATAAAAGCTGGCCAGCTTCCACTTGCCCAAACCACTAACCAGCCCGAACAGTGCCAAATAAAAAGACTATTCTAGATGCCAAACACTCCAGAGCTTTCCTAACATCAGAGAGAGCAGGGGCGGCCCGTGCTATCGGACTGCCGGACTGCAGCCCCCTCAGAACGAAATAAAAACATTTTTTTTAATTTTCGCGGACTTCGCGCATGCGCAGTAGTCCCCGACACGCACGGGTCTATGCGCATGCTCTAGGCAGTCCGGCAGGACCCATAGGGAACACATGGACATGTCTGTGCACTTTTAAAGTGCACAGACTCGCTGGGATGATGCATCGGGGCCGGACTGCAACAGCAGCAGTCAGAACAGTCTCATCGGGAGGTTTCCTTTCAGGATCTCCCGGGTCTTCAGAGTATTGCGCGGGCAGGATGTATGGATATTATGGAGGGAGAAGGAGAACAGACAGGTAAGTGTATGGACTTGCTGTTATACGTTGCGTATTGTATGGGACTTGGTTCTGCTTTTACTGTTTGTATTGTATGGGACTTGGTTCTGCTTTTACTGTATGGGACTTGGTTCTGCTTTTACTGTATGGGACTTGGTTCTGCTTTTAGTGTGTGTGTGTGTGTGTGTGTGTGTGTGTGTGTGTGTGTGTGTGTGTGTGTGTGTGTCTGTGTGTGTGTGTGTGAAAATGCCCCAGGTGCTCATGGTGGTGAGGTAGGGAATACCTCAGGCTTGAACCCTGTACCCTGTATGCAGGTGTTAAAGACTTGAGTTCCCTACCCACCACCATTTGTAAAGAAATTGCAGATTTTTGCCTCATATTTGATCTGATCTGTTCCTCATAATATCTGTGGTTTGTAAATGTTGCAATGCTTGATATTTGATGGTGTAGTAGTAGCATTGTTGCCTCACAGCTGCAGGTTCTCAGGTTTGATTCTTGTCTGGGGTTCCTTCTTTGTGGGGTCTGTATCTTCTCCCTGTGTTTGTGTGGGTTTGCTTTTGTGTCCTCCCATGTTACAAAGACATGTCTGCATTATTTCTTCCTGGGCCTCTGCTGAAAATTGTTTTTTTGTTCCAAGTCAGACTGTCCTGATTAACAAATGTTAAATAAAATTGACAGGCATTTATTTGAATTTCAGACTTCAGGTTTCTGAATGTTTAATTCCTTGCATATTTGATGGTGCAGTGGTAGTATTGTTTCCTCACAGCTATAGGTTTTCTGGTTTGATTCTTGGTTGGGGTGGCTTCTGTGTGGAGTCTGCATCTACTCCCTGTGTTTGTGTGGATTTGCTCTGGTGCCCTGCCATTTTACAAAGACGTGTCTGCAGTATTAATCCCTGTGTCTCTGCTGAAAATTGTTTTTGTTCTGTCCGCAGTAAAATTGACAGGCATTTGAATTTCAGACTTCAGGTTTCTGAATGTTTAATTACTTGCATATTTGATGGTGCAGTGGTAGTAGTGTTGCCTCACAGCTATAGGTTTTCTGGTTTGATTCTTGGTTGGGGTGGCTTTTGTGTGGAGTCTGCATCTCCTCCCTGTATTTGTGTGGATTTGCTCTGGTGCCCTGCCATTTTACAAAGACGTGTCTGCAGTATTAATCCCTGCGTCTCTGCTGAAAATTGTTTTTGTTCTGTCCGCAGTAAGATTGACAGGCATTTGAATTTCAGACTTCAGGTTTCTGAATGTTTAATTTCTTGCATATTTGATGGTGCAGTGGTAGTATTGTTTCCTCACAGCTATAGGTTTTCTGGTTTGATTCTTGGTTGGGGTGGCTTCTGTGTGGAGTCTGCATCTCCTCCCTGTGTTTGTGTGGATTTGCTCTAGTGCCCTGCCATTTTACAAAGACGTGTCTGCAGTATTAATCCCTGCATCTCTGCTGAAAATTGTTTTTGTTCTGTCCGCAGTAAAATTGACTGGCATTTGAATTTCAGACTTCAGGTTTCTGAATGTTTAATTCCTTGCATATTTGATGGTGCAGTGGTAGTATTGTTTCCTCACAGCTATAGGTTTTCTGGTTTGATTCTTGGTTGGGGTGGCTTCTGTGTGGAGTCTGCATCTCCTCCCTGCGTTTGTGTGGATTTGCTCTGGTGCCCTGCCATTTTACAAAGACGTGTCTGCAGTATTAATCCCTGCGTCTCTGCTGAAAATTGTTTTTGTTCTGTCCGCAGTAAAATTGACAGGCATTTGAATTTCAGACTTCAGGTTTCTGAATGTTTAATTCCTTGCATATTTGATGGTGCAGTGGTAGTATTGTTTCCTCACAGCTATAGGTTTTCTGGTTTGATTCTTGGTTGGGGTGGCTTCTGTGTGGAGTCTGCATCTCCTCCCTGTGCTTGTGTGGATTTGCTCTGGTGCCCTGCCACTTTACAAAGACGTGTCTGCAGTATTAATCCCTGCGTCTCTGCCGAAAATTGTTTTTGTTCTGTCCGCAGTAAAATTGACAGGCATTTGAATTTCAGACTTCAGGTTTCTGAATGTTTAATTTCTTGCATATTTGATGGTGCAGTGGTAGTATTGTTTCCTCACAGCTATAGGTTTTCTGGTTTGATTCTTGGTTGGGGTGGCTTCTGTGTGGAGTCTGCATCTCTTCCCTGTGTTTGTGTGGATTTGCTCTGGTGCCCTGCCATTTTTACAAAGACGTGTCTGCAGTATTAATCCCTGCGTCTCTGCTGAAAATTGTTTTTGTTCTGTCCGCAGTAAAATTGACAGGCATTTGAATTTCAGACTTCAGGTTTCTGAATATTTAACTCCTTGCATATTTGATGGTGCAGTGGTAGTATTGTTGCCTCACAGCTATAGGATTCCTGGTTTGATTCTTGGTTGGGGTGGCTTCTGTGTGGAGTCTGCATCTCCTCCCTGTGTTTGTGTGGATTTGCTCTGGTGCCCTGCCATTTTACAAAGACGTGTCTGCAGTATTAATCCCTGCGTCTCTGCTGAAAATTGTTTTTGTTCTGTCCGCAGTAAAATTGACCGGCATTTGAATTTCAAACTTCATGTTCTTCAGAATACATAGTAGCACAACCTTTTTTTCTAGCAATTTTCTAAGTTTATAAGATGAATATTTTAAATTTGTCCCTATTTTTGGGACTGTATTCCCCCATTATTGGCTTCGTCCAGGTTTTTGTGCTAAGGTTGACAGCTATGGCAAGAACTGAATTCATTGAATATGTTTGAGGGCTGTATTCCCTCATTACTGGGTTTGTCCAGGTGTTTTGTACTAATAGGTTGACAGCTATGGTGAGAACTGAATTCACTAAATGATAGCCATTTAAGTTTCAGTCTTCCTCTCTTTTACAAAGCAGCTGATGTGGCGTAGTGGTATGTTACTCTGTTTTTTGCTCAGGGACCTTGGCAGTAAAATGTATGGTGGCAGCACAACATTTTATTCTAGCAACTTTCCAAGATTATACAAGCAATGTTTAATGTGTCCCTGGTTTTTGGGCTTTTGACCCCTCCCCCCCAATACATTTTGGCTTTTTCCAGTTTTCTTGAGCTGCGAAGTAGAGATGCAGTTGAGTATTGAGTAGATTTTACAAGGAGCTGAGAGCTGCAGGGGAATAGAAGTTTAGTGTTTTGCCTAGTTAATACTATAGCACAACAGGTTGTGTACTTGCTTTTGATGCAGAAGGCTGTGGGTTCTACTCCCACACGGGGTGGATGCTGCCGTACTGAGAATGTTCTCCTTGGTGAAGATACTAACTATGAGTCTGTTATCAGTTTGCCATCCATTTCCTCTTGCAATATTATTACTAGCTTATCATTTTTTAATGTAATATAGGCAATTTATTCCTGAGGGGCAACAGACACTTTACTTTTCGATGAAACCATGAAATATAAAGGTGATTGCTAGCAGCAACCGCTTCATTAGTTACAGATTTCTTTAATGTGGAATTATTTAGATGACTTACTTCAGAGATTGTGCATATTTACTGATAATGGACTGTAGAATTGTGCATATTTACTGATAAAGGTGGACTGTAGAATTGTGCATATTTACTGATAATGGTGGACTGTAGAATTGTGCATATTTACTAATAATGGTGGACTGTGGAATTGTGCATATTTACTAATAATGGTGGACTGTAGAATTGTGTATATTTACTAATAATGGTGGACTGTGGAAGTCTGAGTAGACTTTTTTTATGATAAATGTTCTCAACTGGGCAGTTTTGCCATTATGAGTGCATATGGTTTGTTTCATTGCTTACTGGAAAAATGTTCAAAACAAATTTAAAACACCCTCTAACAAGTGTACTGTATTGTACAAGGAATATAATTTTAGTACAATGAGGAAGGTGTATCAAAGAGCACATGTATGTTTCATATGCAAGGGGCCTATGATTTGAAAACAGCCCAAAATTAATCTTTATCTGCCACTGGCAAAATGTATTTTCTTTGAATGTGGGTTTCAGTGCTGTTTCAATGAATGTGAGTTTCAAGGGCAGAGAAGTTTTAATGCTAAGTTTTCATTGTGAGACTGCATTGCTTTGTTTAACAGATGACTTAGTGTTTGTGCTGTAAAATACAAAATAAAACTTTCAAATGAAGTCCAACTTATCATAGAAGTAAAGCAGTATGCACATTAGTGTTTATGGTAAATGGAGTGAAATAGCCAAGTAATGGTTCATTGGAATGGCTGCAGGGGCTCCATTTAACCATTATTTTGTCAGGGGGGAAGGGCAGCAAACTCAGACAGGCCCAGCTGAACTATACCTCCCAACTGTCCAGATTTTCAAAGAATGAATAGATTTTTGCTTCTTATTTTTGGTTTGTTCTTCATAAAATTTGTAGTTTTCTGGCAAATCATTTAGGAATTAAGTCACTAAATAATAAGTTTCAGACTTCATAACCTTCAGAAAAATGCATGTTAAAGTAAGAGCTGTTCTATCAACTGTCTCAATTTATACAAGAGCAGTTTTTAGTACTGTTTATATGTGCCCCCAATATATTTGGCCTTGTTCAGATTTACTGCATTAACAGGTTGAGAAGTACATGCAAATAAATTGCTTTATAGAATTAGGCATAGCCAACCTCTCAACTGTCCCCAATTTATGGCTCAAAATGTTGCTCTTCCCCCTAATAATCCCTCCGCAAAATAGCAATTTTGGAAGAAAACATGGAGGATTTACAATTAAGAAATAACTGTAATAATCAAAGTTATAGATTACTTGAAATGCATGTATATTTTTTTATTTTGTCAGCTGCTCAAGGTAGCAGTACTAATATTAAAGTGTCCCTTCTTTGGCAGGTAGCAGCTGTATTGTGTGTCTATTTTATATTTTTGCATCACATTTTTGGTCCATTTTTCATAAAGTTGTGTTTTTTGGCAAATTAGTGACAAATCACTAAAGACTGAAGTTAGAAAATGACAGACATTTGAGTTTCAGATTATATACCCTTCAGAAAATTCATACTAATGCAAGACCTGTTCTATTATCTTTCTAAGTTTATTAGAGCAATATTTAAAAATTGTCCTTATTTTTGGGCCTTTGTCCCACTTCTGTGTATGGCTTTGTCCAGATTTCTTGCTCTTGAGGTTGAGAGGTATGACAAATGTGTCAGGGCCATCACAGTCAGCCAGAGAGATTTCAAATTGTGACATGCTTGTTGCACCCCACTCCCCCATGTAGTGACTCTGGATGTGTCCAAGCAAGGCAAGGAGTAGTTGTATCTACCTTGGATGGGGAGGACACATACTGCATAAGTACTACAGTGGCTTTTCATCTGTCCTTGATTTTGCAGAATGGTCTGGTTTCTGTCATATTTTTGTACTGTTGATTTATGCTTATTACTCAGATTTATGCTTATTACTCAAAGTGCCTGTTGCTCTGTGTTTAAGTAGCAATGCTTTAATGACCATAAGGTAAGCTTGTCTGAGATCGTAAGATGCAAGTAAGCTTTAATAAGCATACTGTTAAAGAATTGCCAACATTGAAAGCCTTTCTGTTGTTGCCATGCAGAGAATACATGACTAGATAATGTATAAGCCTTGGGTATTAAAGGACAGGATTCCATTATTTTAAAAAGCTCATTACACTTGTTGAAGACTTCCAGTCATCTCTACAGACTTTACCCGTAAACTACACAGAATGCCAATCATGTGTGGTCCATAACCTGTACAGTAATCCTTTAAGCAATGTATCTTGAGCTTGTTTCTTGTTTGCTTTTCATTTTTTACTTTTATCATGTTTTCCCCATGAAACAAGTTGTCAGGCAGCAGGTCTTTTTTGGATAAGAAACATTTTTACAAGTGGGGGCATCACATAGATTTCTACTTTCAGCATGTTACTTGGTACTTTAATAAAGCTGAATATATTATAATTAGAACTGCAGTGCAAGGAGAAGTGGTTTGAGTTGAGTGCTTCTGGTTTTTCTTATACTTGATTTTGACTGGCATTCCAGTAATGTATTTAAAAGTAATTTATTTTTTCATGCCTCACAACCTTTTGTTTCCATCTAGATATTAAGTAAGCTGTCATGCAGCCAATGCATTGAAATATTTTTATTCTTCTACACTTATTTTTGTCTTGATTGGACTTTCATAATGATGGTTTGCCACCCAGGGCAGCGTATTTAATTAAAGTTAGTTTTTGTGGTTTTGTGCATAGCTCCTCCCCTTTCTGGTTGACCACACCCCCTCCCCTTGACCCCACCCATTCAGCTGTCTCCTGCAGCCCCCCTGTGATTTGAAGTCACCAGCCGCCACTGAGAGAGAGCCAATCTTGTGGATTTTCAAGGATCGGTGTTCAACTAACTCTTCTCCATTGCTGGGCATATAAGTTCCTTTTAGTGGAAAAAAAAACTTCCATGTCCTATTTTCTGTCAGAAATTAATTTTTTTCTGTAA
This sequence comes from Protopterus annectens, assembly GCF_019279795.1. NCBI lineage: Eukaryota > Metazoa > Chordata > Ceratodontiformes > Protopteridae > Protopterus > Protopterus annectens. The sequence continues at coordinate 96,682,397 of NC_056751.1, forward strand.
AAGTATTACTTTTCGGTTAGGAAAAAGTGTTTTTATATTGTGTCACATGATGTTTAGTCACTTTTGCTGTGAGTGTTACTTTTTACTTTTGAAGAAAAAAAGTTGTTAAAGCTAAAACAATTTTTGCCAATCTAAAAGTTGAGTTAAATTACTTTTGAGAGCTGGGGCAAGTGTTTAAAGTGCTTTTCACTGTGTTTTTTTAATTGGTAAAAATCATCTTTTTTTAGTACTTGTCTTAATGACAACTACTGCCCGGCTTCCCTATGATTCAGACATCTTTTTTGGTTTCATCATAGAAAACCTACCAGTTCTTCAGTTCTTCCTTCTTTCTTATTCCAGCCACAAAAAGAACATATTTTTTAAGCAGCCTTTCCCCCTTTGGCAGGCTAGTAAATTGCCTCACCCACATATGGTGACCCTGCTGTGGCCTTTTCTAGTTCCTGAGACCATTCTTCTTTTTCCTTGGATCCCTCTAGTGTAGTCCTCCTAGAAACAAGGACAGTACTTCAAGTCTGAATGCCTATCTACATTATCTACTCCCCCCATTTTCCTACCCTAATAAGACTATAATTCTTCCCAAATGTCAGGCGCTCTGTTTCTGTCATTAGCAACACATAGTCTCAGATGAATGGGTTCTGAGAGTGATTCATCTGGAGTAAAGATGACCGTGGGAACCGTTCTCTCCTTTTGAGGCCATTCCTCTTCATCTGCCGCATCAAACTTCTTTTTTCCCTCCTAGTATTCAGCATCTGCTAATTCAGGGGGTGAAAGAAGTTGTCCCTTCTTCTTGGAGAGGAGAGTATTTTTATTCAAGAATGTTTGTGGTGCCAAATGAAGAAGCCACATTGAGACCAGTCCTACACCTTTCTTCATTTCTGAACCAGTTAAGGAAAGTTTCAAAGTTCAGAATGTTATCCCTTCATGACCTGTTATCTCTCATTTCACATGTAAGTTTTTTGTGACATCCCCAGACATAAAAAAAAAAAAAAAAGAAATGCTCCTCATCACATTTCCTGTAACACCATATTTCACATGATTCTTAAAGTTTTCTGTGTCTGGATCACATTTTCATTTCTCTGTCTTACCATTGTGTTCTGCCCTGTTCCAATGGTATTTACTAAGTATCTAATTTCACTGACAGCCTACTTCAGACTGCAAAGTCTTCACATATTTCCTTATTTAGATGACTTAATTATCATTGCAGTCTTTTTCAAAGTGTCAGGAATCTCTCACCTGGGTAAGAGATCTCCTGCCAGACTGGGATTTCAGGAGAATATCCAAACGTCTTAGACGACTGCCCTTCTCACAAAATTGTTTTCTTGGGGTGTCTCCTAGATATTTCAGTTCAAAGAGCTTTTCTTCCATGGGGAAAAAGTGTTATATTAAATGGACATATGTTTTGTTTTATGCACCTTGGATGAGCTTAGTCGATGTTGCAGCATTGATTCTTGGACCTTCCTGCCAAGCATAAGCCTGCGATCAGCTTGATTTCCAGAGTGTTTGAAGAATTCCTAACTGGCAGACGTCCAACAACTGTTATGCAGACGTCAAGGTATAAGTGGGGCATCTGTTGGTGCAATCTTCCTTTTTTTCTAGCTGTGGTATCTAATGCGCTTCATGTGTATTCAGTACTCTTGCAGTCCATTGGTCGGCTCATGTTAAAAGAGATCCTCCTTCTCCTTCCAGTCAGATAAGAACCTCGCCGGGGACATTTCTGTACTAATTTAATGTTTTTAATGTTCAGAAATGTAAACAAGTGCTTAACGTCTAGGAAAAAAATCCCACATAAAGATTTTCATTCATTTTGTCTGTTTTGCTTGGGGCAGGATGTCTCTATCTAACCTGACTGTACAAAATTTCATCCGTAAACTCTCAAGCGTAAGCTGCCGATATGGAATCATCCTCATCAGCTATCACAGGGGCATTGCAATCCACTGCTACTACAGGGTTTTCGCAGACTCAGGTGTACAAGAATGTCATTCCAAAAAAAAAAACAGACAAAAAGGCTAAGGACCCTAAAATTTCTGAAAATGCTCCAGCTATTACTCTTAAGTTGACCGACGACCTAGGTGAGGCACCTTTGCAGGTCCCTGGTCTGGGCAACTCCAAGGCCCAAACCCACTGGCATGATCCCTCAAGAGGCTCAAGATGCCATCATGGCTTCCAGCATACCTTCAGATGTCACCACAGTTCACACGTCGGTCAGGTCTGAGGATGTTCTGCAGGCCTCCGCATCCTACTTATGCACCGCGTCTCTCGAGGGAAATGCCCTGTCTTCCCCAGCTACCCAAGTCACAACCGAAGTTGCAGTCTGACAACCACATCCTCTAGCCACCCCTGTAAAATGAATAACCAAACTGAAGGGAATTACTTCAGTTGCTTCACAACCACATCTGACCATCTCTCCTCATAATGAAGCCCAAGAATTTCTTAAAATAGCTCAGAAGTTTATGGTTTTCATGAAGAGAGAGCCATCTCATCATCCACCTCCAAGACCTCTCTGTCTAAAAGGAGCAGGGAATTAAATTTTCAGGAAGAGAAATATTTCTCTAGCTCTGAGAATAAGGAGGACTTGTAGTACTCTGGACACTTACCGCCTCAGACTTACCCAGACACAGATGACACACACTTTTCCACCTCCTCCCACCAAAGACGTTTCCTTCAGGGATACTACATAGACTGAAGGAAGCTTTCAGTTGGAAAAGTTACCAGTTTCCCTGACCCAGATCCTGTACAGGGAACTGCTACATTTACCTTCATCCAGACCACTAGCTATTCCTCCAGTGCACTTTGTATTAGATTATATCTTTGAAGACTTCGCTGTGCACCATGGTTGTCTACCCCCTGCTCCGAGGAAACCACTTACGTTTTACAGAGTGCATGAAACTCACAAGCACCTGTATAAAATCCAAAGGCTCATACTTCTGTTGTTTACACTGAATCCAGAAAAGGTGTACTTAAAGGGCCAACAAGACATCCCCTGCCTAATGACAAGGAAAGCAGATTACTAGACGGATTTGGAAAGAAAGCCTATGCCTCTGCCACCTGGAAACAAAAGTTTTGAATTCACAACTCCATATGCTTAAGTACCTCGAATCTCTTCAAGACAAAATGCTTGCTAAGGTAGAATATGTTTCAGAAAGAACCTTATCTAAGGAAATTCAGGAGATAGAGAAGTTTTACAAGTCTCTGCACACTCCTTAAAATGTGGCTATAACACCTTCAAAACTACTTGCAGAGCAGCTGCCACAGGTTCTATCATTCACAGACATGCATGGCTCAGGACCCAGCCTCTGTCAGATCAAGTAAAGATTGAACTACTAGATGACCCATTGGACAAGGAATTCCTTTTTGTTCCACAACTCCAGGGTACAGTAGGAATTTCCCTTCAAAACTTTGACTTTTCCCACCTAGGCAAGACAAGGGGAGACCTCCCCATGGTAAAAGATCAAGACAATATAGGAGATGGCAAACAGAAGAATCTCAAAAGGCAGGGGACTACAAGGAACCTACCCAGCACCAAGAGCAACGTTGACTATGTCCTACCCTTCCATCCCTTACCTCTTCCCGTCCCTTCCAGAACTCTGTCAGCAAGATTCTCCTTCTTCCCTAAACCAGTGGAAATCTATCACTAGGGACCAATGGGCTCCCAGGTCATAGAGGAGAATTACTGTATTCATTTCAGAGAAATTTCACCCTTCTTGGGCATTTCAAACCACCAAAAGAGGAAGAAAGTCTCTTACTATGTATCCTCAGGGAGCTACTTCAGCAAGGATCCATTCAGCCTGTCCCTCCAGAACTAGAAGAAAAAGGCTTCTACTCATGGATTTTTCTAGTCCCAAAAAAAGACAACACTTGGAGACACATCAAAGACCTCTCAAAGTTAAATAAGGTCCTCAACATCCCAAAATTCTGGATGCTTCTGTTGCAGAAATTACTGCCCATGATTTTCCAAGATGCTTCCATGATCACCATAAACCTAAAGGATGCTTACCTTAATGTCCCCATAGCAGACATCCACAGAAAGTGCCTACAATTTGTAGCAACAAGTTCCTACTTTCAGTTCTGTGCTGTACCATTTGGGCTGTCTACTGCATCCAGAGTTTTCACAAAATGCCTAGCTCCTCTGATAACCTATTACAGGACTGTAGGAGTCCACAGTTATCCATACTTAGACAACTGTCTTATTCAAGGAAGATCCACTTTAGAGACCCTAGACTCCTTACAGATCTACTGTTTTCATAAGGTAGGTCTCACCCCAAGTCTTCAAAAATCTCAAACTCTTCCTCAAGCAAGGATCATCTTCCTGGTAGTCAGTATACACTTGGTTCAATAAGAAAGTCTTCCTACCACAAGGTAAGATTTTCTTGACAGGCTATGTGACTGGTGTGTTTGCAGAACAGCTCATCCCTGCAAGAGAACTCCTGAGGTTAATGTGGCACATGGCTTCATGCATCTTCATGATTCCATTTGCAGTGTTACACGAGGAAATTTCAGTGGTGTATGAAAAATGTTTGGGAACAGCACTTTCAACCTTTGGAAACCCTGCGGCCCCTCATTCCACCATAGGCGTTCTCTTCAGGCAGGGAAAAACACCGTACAATGGAACCTAGGAGCACATTTCACTCTGCCAGAAGCTGATAAGACTGTTACTACAGACAGCTCAGGTGCCACACTTACATCCCCTGAAGGTACAGGGCATTTGGTCCCCACAGCATATAAACCAAAAGGAGTTAATAGCAATCTACCAAGCCATAAAAGCTTTTCAAAACAATGTAAGCCCAGGAACACTGACAATCTGGACAGACAACCCTACAGTTATGTGTTACATAAACAAAGAAGGGGAAACTTTGCCCTACCCCCTGTGCAACCTTTCCAGAAAGATTTGGATGTTGTTCACGAGATAGGGTTAATCCTCATAGCTTCTTATATTCCAGGCCAGAGGAATACCGTAGCATATTTTCTAAGCAGGGACCTTTTAACTCCCATTGAATGGGTGTTATAAAGAGAGGTATTTTTGTATTTGCCTGTACAGTGGGGGATCCACCTCTCTCCACAGCAAGCAACTACAGAAGTTCTGCTCCAGACCACAACAGACAGGAGCTTGGAAGATAGATGCATTCTCCTTCAGATAGGCAAACTCGTTCCTGTATGTATTCCTACCCTTGCTTCTGGCTGAAACAACACTATTTCTCCCTCCACTTGATGATCAGCAAGGGGAGATTCCATACCCTACCACAGGAGATAGCTCTCCAGGTCAAGGAGGCTTGTCTTGCATCCCCACCTAGCCACCCTCAAATTAACCAACTGGAGGATTGGGTTTTGACACGTATAATGGCATCTTATCCCAAGGAGGTGCTCTCCATTCTAAAAGAAGCAAGAAAGCCCAAATACCAGGAAATTATACCTGGCAAAATGGAAAAAAATATCTGCCTGGTGTCAGAGCAGTGACACTGATCCTACTCAGACATCAGCTCAGTTTTGCAGTACCTGTCAGGCCTCTTTACACTGGACTTTTTTATTCCTGCATTACAGTACTTGTCAGCAGTTTCAACTTGCCTACACAATGCTCCACCTGTATACTCCCATCCCCACATGAAACTCTTTCTAAAAGGGTGATTCACTTGAGACCACTCAGGAGGAGCCCCATTCTGCTTTGGGATCTAAATTATGTCCTAAAAATTAATGTTGCCTCCCTTCTGAACCTGCTGCTGTAGGAGAGTACCTGAGCTACAAGCCATCATGTGTAAACAAACTTTCACCATCTTCCACAGGGATGGGGTCACTCTCAGAACAAACCCGTCCTTTATGCCTGAGGCGGTATCAGAACTTAGTTTAAACCAGGCTATCCACTTCCCAGTTTTCTAACTCAAATCCACAGAACAGGGCAGATTAAGTCCTCATTTTCCTGGATATAAACAGGCAAATCAGATACTATCTAGACAGGACAAAAAGCCTGGAATAGAGCAAAGCAATAACTGGAGGCTTTTACACAGGGTAAACAGGGCAAACCTGTCTCCAAACAAACCATCTCTAAATGAACAGCTAACTACATTAAGTTCTGTTACTCACACCATGGAATGGATTTACCTGGCAATGTTAAAGCCCACTCCACCAGACATGGGATGACTACCACTGCTTTCTTCAAAGAAGTCCCCACCCAGACAATCCTAGAGGCAACCACATGAAACTCAGGGCGCACCTTCATTAACCACTATAACGTAGGTAATGCCTCCAGGGCTGGAGCACGTTTTGCTTCTGCCATTCTACAATATCATATTTCCTAAGGTGACCCACCACACAATTTTTAGCTTTGGGACTCCTCCCAAGGAACAGTACAGCAACATTTACTACGAAGAACATAGTACAGATGTGTCACATTTACTTACCATAGCTGTAGACATTTGAATAGATCAGAGTGTTGCAGTACATCCTTCTATGCTTCGACCCCTTTATCTGCTGACTGCTTCTCTCCCCCTTGCTGGGTGCAAGAGCAAGAAGAGTTGTGTACAGATAGTACTGTTATCTCCATCATCCTGTCTCTGATTCCTATGATTTTCCTTCTTTTTACTCAAATTCAGTCAACTGGGAAAGTCATGCTGCCCTCAGGCATAAAGCTGCTTGTTCACTGCTTAAAAACACCTGAAAATGGGGCCAACTGATGCCCTTCTTTTACCCTGACGTCCAGATGTCCATCATCAGATGTCCATTGGCTAGGGTTAATGCAAAGAGTCTGGAAATTGGGCTAGTCGTGGGCTTCTCCATGGCAGAAGGACCCAAGAATCAGTATTACAGCACTGACCTACTCAACTATCTACAATTATGGTAAGTGTGACACCTTTGTACTATCTATATCTAGATCTGTTCCTGAGTTTTTCCACTTGAACCAAGGCAAGAGTGAGGAAATTTCATATGATACCATGAATCATGGCATCCATGACTCTCATGTTTCCTTTAGCCAGATTCCACATGAGAAAAATTAGTGGTACCTAAAAAATCATTATGGCCCCAGTATCAATATCTCCTAACATTCCAGATTCCTGTTTTGGAGTTTGTGAAAAGGGAACTTCTTTGGTTAAGAGACCAGTTTTATCTGACACCAGGTCTCACATTTTCCATTGCAGTTTCAGCAGTCTGCAACTACAGACACCTCAGACTTTGCTTGGCAAGCAGTGCCTATGGGAGAAGAAATGCAGCATCTTTTGGAGAAAAAAAAAAGGACCAAACCACATAAACATAAAACAGATGTTGGCAGTAAGAAATACTCTCAACTCTCTCAGCTGTCTCTGGATACCTAGATGATGATGAGTCGTTATAGACAACACCATAGTAATGTGCAGCAATGTGGTACACAAACAACAAATGGGGGAACCAGATCTTACTCTGTGTGCAGACTAGCCTGGAATATAGCTTTTCAGAACTATGTCACTATAGGTATCTTACATCCTGTCAAACCAAAATTTTGTGGCAGACAAGCTGAGCAGAACCAGGGCAGACCCTCTCAAATGGAAATTGAATGGGGGGGGGGGGTCTTCTAGAAAGGAATCCAACTTAAACACCTCAGATATATCTATTTGCCTCCATCCAAAACAATAAATTGGAAACATTCTGTTCCAGTTCTCTGAGAAGGTCTGGAAGACAGATGCATACTCTAACTTGGACAGGAATGTTTCTTTATGCTTTTCCACTCTTTCCACTGATATCCACGCCCATTCCAGGATGTAAGCCCATGGATCCTCCCCTTTCAATGCATTCCTATGTCAAAATGTTTTTAAAAGGGGTGTTATTTACCAAACCCTCTATAAAATAATCAACTTCTCCCTGGGAGCTTAACTTTTCTTTTAGAAAAACTAACTTTTGTTCCATATGAATCTGCTCGTCAGGCTGATTTGAAGTTCTTAACATGGAAAACAGTTTACTGTTTGTTCTGGCTTCAGTGAGAAGAGTATCTGAGTTGCAAGCTCTTATGGTGGGACAACCTTATCTCATTTTCCACAAAGATTGGGTTTCTTTAAGAACTAGTCCTTACTTTATGCCTTAAGTAGTCTCTGGGTTTACTTTGAGCCAAGCTATCCATTTCCCTATCTTTTTTCCAGAGCCTAAAAAAGAGGGTGAAAGGATCTTCCATACTCTTGATGTAAATAGACAACTTGGATACTATTTTACATAACTAAAACCTTCAGAAACTCTGATCAGTTATTTATTTCTTAGGAAGGTAAGAAAAAGAGACAGCCTGTGCCAGGCTACTGCAGCAGTGATGAAATGATGAACATAGTTCAGTTATATAAGTAAACTTATCGCAATAGTGGATGTTCGAATGATCACTGCTGCAGTTGGTGCTCCCTCCCTCCATTCCCCTTTTTGTATGTTTTTGATGCCAGGGTGCACAGGACTTTGATATTTAGCTCCTAGCATTGATATTTTCAAGGCTGTAGCCTTCATCTCTCAACTGGCATTAAGGTTCTTAAGGGCTTGGCACCCAAATCACAGTTGTCCTTCAGCTCTGTTCAAGATGATTAAAGGCTTTTAAGTGTGGAAGTTGCTGTTAAGGTTTAGAATTTGGCTGGCTGTAATACCCTTAGCAGGTTATAACCCATATAGCTACATCTACTGCTACAGTGATTGTCCGAACATTTACTGTGATGGTAAGTTTGCTTATGTAACTGTACTTTATCTGGCCCAGAATTCTTCATTTTTACTGAAAGAGTAGCAGTTCCTTGTTCTGTGTGGCCTGTATTTTTTTATGGAACACTTTTTTGTTTGCTTTCTGGTGAAACGGCATTTTATATTCTTTTCTTCTGTTTCTCTGCTTTGGACTGAATCAGAAATAGATTCTTTTCCAGAAGCAAAACTGGAGCAAGTTAGACTTTGAAACTGAACGTTTTTAAAAGTTTGTGTATATTAACTATACCTTTAAGCTCCTCCCACAGTCTTATATCCCTTACTTAATCTCCCTTAAGCTGAACTTAGTGCATGCTATACTGCAGTGTGTTGTGCTCTTCTGAATGCTTTCAGAATGTAAAATGCTGTATTGCCATTTGCATTAAGTATATATCCTTGTTACATAATGATTGATGGCTTCTGCAATGGCTACTGAAATATCATTTAGTATTATACAGTATTCCATTCTGTTGTTTACCTTATTAACAAGCATTATGCAACATTTTACTATACCTCTGTATTTTATACATATAGGTGTTCAAATGTGTACTTGTTAATTTTCTGGAGCAGGTTATTGGGTATTGTTACTTTTTTGGGGAGGTTTTCTTCTCAGGCGTCTTCTGAAAAGGATCTCCAATCCAGTCAGACTTTCCCAGTAAACAGATGTAAACAGAAAAATAAATGCATTACCTATTGCAATGAACTACAGTCGTAAGTTTTATACTGGTGTTTTTGTTTCTGCTTTTGCAGTATTTTTTTTACTTGTCTTTGTTGACTGCGAAAGTCAGACTGGGCAAAGCTCAATTGTCAACAGAGGCCTGGGGAAAAAAGTTCCACCAGATACATTTAAGATACTCATAACAAAACTTTTTTTTTTTTTTACAAATGTACATTACATAGATAGTTGTTAAGACATTGAGATGCAAGCAGGTAATTGTTCTGTAGTGATGCTAAACAATGACAGAAAGTACAGTTGTGTAAGTAAATTTGCTGCAACAGTAGATGTTCGAATTATCACTGCTGCAATTGCCTTGGCTATATAGGTTATAACCTGTGAAAGATATAATGAAGACACAGCTTCCAAAACTTCAAGGCACCTTCCACATGCCCAGACTGTCAAGCAACTCAAGCTGAGTTGACTAAAACACAAGTTTGGATGTGAAGCCCTTCAGAGCTTTTCTGACAGCAGAGGGAGGGAGGCTGAGCCTTCAAAGGACAATGCTAGGAATAACAAAAAATAAATGTCCACACTCTGACATAAAAACAAACCAAAAACAAGGGTGCGGAGGCAGGGAGCTGCTGCTGCAAGGTGATCATTTAAACATCTAATGTTATGGTAAGTTTACCAACACATCTGTACTATGTTTATTATCCTGAATAGTGCTGCTGTAGCCTTAGCTGTATGGATAGATTACCCAAGCTAACCACATATGTGAGGTGAAAGGAGGAGAGTCCAGGAGTCCCTGGAGAATGGCCCTAGCAAAGCTTGATCTGGGCCTAGAGAAGGAGTCAAGCTTATAGTGTTTTGTAAAAGTATGTACAGAGGACCAAGTAGCAGCTTTTAGAATAGTTTTAGAACCCAACCCTTTCCAAAACGCCATAGCTGAAACCAAGACCCAGGTAGAGTGTGCATTGATCCTGCTTGGAATAGTTTTGTTATGGTGAATTTAACAAAAGGTAGCTTTAGACAACCATTTGGAAATATTTTGTTTTGACACAAGTTGTCCCTTTTTCTTATCTTCACAAGAAATTAATATTTGATCAGAGGATCTGAAAAATTTAGTTTGGTCAATGTCGCTTTTGTGTTTGTACATGAAAAAACGATTCTTTGTGGGTTCTGTTTAAGCAGCTTTATTCTATACAAACACATCACTATAGAGGCTTACTGATTATGACTTAAGTAATTTATATACAGACTAGCAACTGCAATCATAGATGCTCACTCTCTGGCTGCTTCTACAAAATGGCAGTAGGGATTGCACATGTCTGGTATTTATATGTGCACACACAGCCTTGTATGCTTCTTAAAGATATAGCACACACACTTTACACTCTGATTTGCGGTCAAGATAGTACTGGCTTTGTCTGTGGGCTTCAAGGTATGGAGTATCCTTTTCCCTCATTTTTAGGTTCAGGACAGAAAATGGGGAGATGGGTAGTTTGGCTTAAAGTAAACACTGACACCACTTTAGGCATGAAACAAGGATTAGTTCTCAAAGAAACCCTGTCCCTGTGGAAAATGAAATAGGGTTGACTCACCATAAGAGCTTGCAGCTCAGATACCCTTCTTGCAGAGGTCAAAGCAATTAGTCAAACTGTTTTCTATGTTAGGAACCTCAAGTCATCCAGATTAGCTGGTTCAAATGCAGCCTGTGTTAGCTTCTCTAACACAAAATTAAGATGCATGGGCAAGCATGCTGAAATTGCCGATAAATGAACATTGATAGAGATAAGAAAGGTCATAGGATATTAACTCACACAAATGTTGTACAGAGAACAACTAACCCCGAATAGATGCTGGTTATGTTTTGGGCAACAACTAGAAAACCTTTTCCATTTGCTAATGTATGATTTTCTAGTAGCAGGCTTTCTTGCCTCCATTAGTACCTGCCGCCGTTCTCAGTGAAAAGGTGCCTAAAAGGAATTAAGACCATATCATCCAAGGATTCAGTTGATGTTGATTGATGTCTGGGTGTATCAAGCATCCCTGTTCTTGAGTGAGATGATCCAGTCTGTGAGAAAGCTTGTGATAATTGTTCTTGGCCATTTCCAAAAGAAGGGAGAACCATGGTTGCCTGGGCCAGAAGGGAGTCACCACAATGATGGAGGATTCCTTTGGAATCTTCAGAAGTACCCTAGATATTAGTGGAAAGGGAAGACCCTCCACTCCCAGATTTAGTTTCCATTCATAAGTGTCTGCCCTGGTCCTGCTCAGCCTGTCTGGATTGTGCTGTGAAGCTATATCCCAAGCGAACGTGGCTAGTTTGGAAAGGGGTTATGACCCGTTTCCCCCTTACTTGTTGATGTGCCACAGGGCTGGAGTATTGTCTGTAACCACTTCAGGATGTCCCAGGGACTAAAGATTCTACTTTCCTCTTTTGGTTTCTTATTTTTTATATTGTGAAATTTTCCATAACTAGATACCTTTGCCTGTATTTCTCTTTAAATATCATTAGTGCTTCTTTACTGGTATTGATTAGTTTTGCTTTCTCCTTTGCATAAATATTGCAGTATATTAAATCTCTTTTTCTTTGCCACATCCATATTTCTTCATATGCCTCCTGTTTCACATTATTCTACTTATTTTGGGGACTTATTGTTCCATAATGCTGTTACCATAACCTGTGTTAAACTATCTACATTAAATCCTTCACTTTCAATAACTTCAGCTTCTAATTGTTTAATTTATACTGTATTAATCTTCTGTTCTGCATTCCCTCTTGTCATCTTATTTTTTCTATAGGGAAATTTGGGTGCCTTTGACTGTATTTCTCTTCAAATATCTTTAAAGCTGCATTTGCATTGATTAGTTTGTCGTTTTCCTTTGCATACATTTTGCACCATATCAGACCTCTCTTTCTTTCCCTTGTCCATGTTTCTTTTTTTATATCTTTCGTTCTTTATATTTTTGCACTTCTGTGGCTTCTTTTTCGAAATAGCATAACGTTTTTTGGTCTGTATAATGCTTTTCATGGATATGTTGTATTAATAAACACATATTTGAAGCTTTTGACAGATTTTCTTGTGCAAGCATTTTTCTTTCTACTAATTTCTGTTGTTAATATTTTTGAATATCTTATATCTGGAAATGTTGGGCTTCTTGCATAATAGTAACAGTACATAATTTCTTCCGTTTCTTCAATAGTCTGCCCACCATCTGTGGCTCTTTTTTGGCCTCAGTTTTTGCATTTTTTGTGGACTACTACTACCTTCTACAACAGGGGGGGGGGGCATCCTTCCCTTGAGCCTGGCCTAACCCCATTGTAGGAAAGTTTCCGTGTCTTGAGAATTCTAGACTGTCATTTTTTCCAGTCCTGGCACCAGTGCACATATCTGTATTGGGCACTTTTTGATCCTGGGACTTGTGTGCCCAGCTGTCTTTTTTTATTTTTTAATCTCCTTTTGTCCATAATATATGCTGTGTAAAAGACAGTCTGTATATCAGTGTTGACTTGGAGATATTTTGTAAAAATAGGGTCCACCTGGTGAACAAGACTTGAAGATGAATTAATTCCCAGCATACCTCTCAATCTGGAGACATCAAAAATTTGGACAAATGCCCATAAAAAGTAGGTACAACTGGCCAAAAATCTGGACGCTAATCAACATAAAATTTGCATATGTAGTAATGTAACTTCACCTACTGCAATGGAATTGTGGGATACCAACATTCAAATAATTGTGAAAATGTTCCCCAATTTAACATTAACTTTGAAAATGTACATTCATACAGAAACATCAGTTGGAAGTCTCTTTACAGCATTAAAAATAATCTTAAGGAAAGTAGTAAGCAACAGGCATGCAAAATACTTTGCATTCTACTTTCAGCACTGCAACATTTCTAGCATGTACACAGTGACGTTAAGTTAGCTGCACCCTTACATAAATTCACTAATACAACATACATCAGTAACTGTAACATATATAAAAGAACTGTGCACTCTAATAGGAAATTAAAGTCTGTCATAACAATCAGTAGTATGAGATGCCACTGTTGTCAATATGTGGATATCAGAAGTATAAGGACAACTTTTTTGTCCTTGGTGGAATAGAGGAGAGCAAATATAAATAAAAAATGTATTTTAGTTTAAGTTTAGTAATTATTGTCATTAAGGATGCTTTGTAAACTGTATTGTGTTACCAGCTGAATGTGTATAACAGACATTGGAGGAGCAATGCTTTTATTTAAAAATAGGGAAATATCTTATTTATAGCTGCCTTATGGGAATTATATTGTTCCCCGCCCGATATTCTGCAAAATTATTTGCATAAGTTACTGGCACTTAAAGAAATCAAATAAGCTACACACAGTTCCAAGAGCATTTGTGGAAGTCTGTATATGCACTTTTAAGGCACCTTTTTATGCAACAACTTTATTACCTAGAAACTATCTGTTCTGCACACCTGTTTAAACTAATACATTGTTGATTATAATAAGGCAATGAAATTATAATATAGTTGCTAGAGGTGTTACAAAAAGACACAACTGCACTGTGAACTGAGAGAATGCCAGACCAGACACACAAAAATTTAGTTTAACTCATTAAATAACCAATAAAAGATGAAACATGTTATATGAATTCAAGGTAGGCACTTCACGATGTTTGTTAATATTTGACTTCTGGCTAGAAAACAGCACAAGTGAATGTATAACTCCATTAATAAGGGTAATGTATACAAAACTGTAACCTCATAACAGTAATTGCAGTCAGAATCAAAGTCGTACAAAAGGAAAAAAAGTAAATCTAAATATTTGTGTTACCATAAATCAGGGTCCAAAACTAACAGGATTAGCTTTGATGTGTGTGTATGTGGGTGGGGGGGGGGGTACAAAAGAGGGGCTGTGCCTGTTTTCTAATTGACTGGTGGATATTACTGTGAGTTGGGGGGAATACAAAAGATGGGCGGGGGGTTGTACAACTGCAGAACTTCCTGAAACCATGCAAACAATGCAGTATGAGAAAAAGGACATCTATCAGTGATATTTTAAATTCTCTTGATTCCCATGCTCCCAAGAACAACAGTTGGATGGAATCTGTGAACATCGCATTCAACAAGCAAGTCCACGCAATCACATCAGTCTTCTGCTTATTTACATCATTCTCAGTCCATGTCACATAGATAAACTGATGCGATCAACGTCTAAGAACTGTACTTACTTGTTTGTTTTATTGTGAGTTGTATGTATTGCTGAAGTCTGACACACACACCTTCTATCTGCTCTCTCTCTCTCTCACACACACTCCTCATACATCTTTTTCTCTGCTCTCGCACACACTCTTATACACAGTAACACATGCACACACACACACACGCACACACACACACACACACACACACACACACACACACACACACACACACACACACACACACACACACACACACAATCTCTCATACGAACTGCTAGTTTTTAATGTGAAACAAAAAATTGGTCAGAGTTCAGTTCCTCAGACACATGGACTAAACTTAGATAAAATGAAACTTAATTTATTATATCCAAAGATAAAACCCGTCATTAAAAATAAGCACTTTTGTCTCCATAATTGGAAACTTCATCAGTATGGAGGAACTGTGACCAACATTTTTTGTGGTTTAGTTGGTCTTTTGCATTCTTAAGTTTGGATTAGTTTTCAGTGTAGTGTTGAAGCCTCTTAAAGCTGGGAGGGCACTCACCCTATGGTTCTGGTGACATTGTCTGCATGCCAAAATCGAGATTTAAAGGGGCCAATTGGGAATTCGTGGCACCCTATTATTTTGAGCCCCAAACCAGTAAATACCAAGAAATTCAGTACAGTTGAGATGTATGATTCCCAGAAATAATAATCTGTTTTTCTTGCTGATTTTATCATCTGTGCATTTGGACCACTCTTAAATTTCTCCAAATCTTTTGGGTTTGGGTTTCTAAGTTCACAAAATTAGTATTGTTTCAATCTTTGATGTCAGCCACAAGTGCTCTTTGCAGCACCCACAGTGTGCCCAGTAATGACTCCTTCTGCAATTTGTATGGGGTTGCATAGATTGGTAACATATCTAAATACGATTGTAGATTCTTTTTTATAAGACCCGTTGCTCCTACTACTATTGGAACTGTCTGGGTATCTTTCTTTCACATTGCTCTTTTTTCTGCCTGCAGATCCTGATATTTTATGACTTTGTGTCTCTCTCTATGCAACACACTGCAGTCACTGGGTGTGGCAATTTCAATGATCAAAGCTACTTTTGTCTTCTTTTCGTGGACCACTATAATCAGTTTTCAAGCATCTGTCTTTTGAACTGTTGGTAATGGATGATCCCATGTGATGTAAACTTCATCATTTTCTATTATGCTTTGTGGCTCGTGTTTCCAGTGTTTTTCAGCCACTTCACTACCATAAGGTTTGCACAATCCCTAGTGCAACAGTCTTGCCACATTGTTATGCCTTTCAGTATACAGTCCTTCTGCCATTAGTATATCACAACCAGCAACGAGATGTGCGACTGTTTCCAATTCAGTTTTACAAAACCTCCATTTGTCTGTTTCTCCCATATGTTCAATGGACTTTGTAAACCAGCGTGTACGTAGCCCACTATCTTGGGTTACCAATATTAACCTTTCATCTGTTAGTTTGAATTCACCTCTCCTTACCCATTCCTGTATTCGTTCCTGATCAGCATGAGGTTCTTCCAGAAGTTTTCTGTACTTGCAACTATATGCATTTTCCACATTTCTTGCCTTCTCATCTGGTCTTTCACCTTATATTATTTCTTTTCTTTTTTAGCACATTCAGTTGCTGCCATCTCATCTGGTCCTTCACCTTATATTCTTTCTTTTGTTTTTTGGCACATTCAGTTGCTGCCTGATTTTTATCTACTTCTGGTTTGATTTCTATTCCAGCTTGATTCCAATATGTTTCTGCTAGATTAAGCAGAGAAGTCATCTTAGATTTATTCTCCTCATGTTTCAAAGCTTTCACTATGTTTGGGTCTTGTGAGGTCAGCAGATATGTGTGGAGTCCCATGATTGTAGATCTATACATGTAATCAATTTCAAGGAGAGCCATCCCTCCTTCAGAACAGGAATATATAAACTTGGTATACACTGACTTTTATAACTCATTTGGTGAAGCATCCTTCTTGCTTTCCTATCTAATCTAGCCAGCACATTTTGGGGCCAGTCAGTAACTCCAAAACTGTAAGTTAGGACAGGAAGAACAAATTGGTTTATAGCTTGGATTTTGTTCTTAGATGTCAACGCTGTTTTCAGGATTAATTTAAGTCTTCTAAAATATTCCTAAGTTTTATTCACATTTGTTCTTGTTTTATTGTGGATCCTTCATCAATTCCCAAATATTTATACATTCCCTCTTGCTCAAGTTCTTTTATATCACATTCTTGTCCCAAACTGATGTTTTCCTGGTGCTGCAGTTTTCATGCTTTAAAGGTTGCTTTTGCATATTTAACAAGACCAAAATGACATTTATATATCATCTGAAAAAGTTTAGACAACCTGCAGTTGTGCTTTCATTTCCTCATCTGATGAGCCTTACAGTTTTAAATCATCAACAAAGAGAAGAGAGAAATCTTTTCTAGGAGCCAAATTATAGCCATTGCTTAAGCCGTTAAGTAAACAGCTTAATGGGTTAAGGGCAAGGACAGTGAGTCACCTGGAATATCCCCTTTCAATATTTATCCCTGGGATAATAATTTGTCCTTTATCGTGGCTTAATTTCAAAGTGGTCTGCCACTGTTTCATGGTCACTGTAATGTAGTAGATAGTATTGGGTGTATCTTATACATTTTAAGCACTGTTTTATCCATGAATGTGGGATACTATCAAATGCATTTTTGTAGTCAATCCATGCTATACTTAGACTCTTCCCTTTTTGACAGTCCTCCAGTATGACGTTATTTAACAACAAATGATCCTTTGTTCCATATGATTTTCTTTTACTGCTCGTTTGTTCTACTGTCATAATTGAGTTTTCTTCTAAATGACTGTAATCTCTGCCAGTATCAATTCCCATGTATAGTTTATATGTCATCGGAAGGCAAATTATTGGTCTATAATTTTTAGAGTAGCTTGCAGTTTCACTCTTGGGAGCATTGTTTTTCCTGTTGTTAGCCAGGTTGGTGTCTCTTTCAGGGTACACATATAAATAGTTCTTACTCATGGCAAAATCGTTATGCAAAGATGTTAATACTTTTAACCAAAAGTTAGGTACTGTATCTAGGTCTGGGATTTCCATTTAGAGGCTTTTCTTAACTTTGTTTCAATCTCTCTGGCTTTTACTTCATCCCATTTCATATCCTGTACCTTTAAACTTCTTATTCTTTCTTTTACTTCTGTCCATTTAGCATTTTTGTTATGTTCCACAGGATCTAAGTAGATACTTCTCCAAAATGTATCTATTTCTTCTTTTTTTGGTGATCTTTCTATTCCTTTTACCTTGTTTCCCAATTCTCTATAAAACATTTTTGGGTCATCAGTAAATTGCTTATTTTGTAAGTTTCCTTTAAATGTATCTGCATATCTTCTTAGTTTTTCCTCCTGTAATGACATTTTTAGTTTGTTATTTGTGATAGCGCATGATAGATCCTGGTCTGTTCTAATACTGCGCATTGCTTTTATCACATCTATCTTTCTTAGTGTTTTTGTTAATCTGTTCCCTCTTCTGTAGTCTTCTAACAGTGACACTTTTTGTGTTAATTGTTTTATAGTTTTCTTTATTCGATATTTACATGATGGTATTTGATTTATCCCCTTCCTTTCCCTCACTACCCTGTGTTCATGTTGTAGAACTTTTATCAGTTATTCATTTAGCTGGACAGTAGTATATCCTGTTTACTTCTGTTATATCGCATGGATCTCTATGAGCAGTCCTAACTATTATATTCATTTTTTTATCAGACTTCTGACTTTTTGGGTTTTATTGACCTTCTGCAGTCTATTTCTTTCATTGATCTTAATGTATCTATGTCTATTAAATCAAGCAGCTCTTTTCTTAGCTCGTTTTTTTTCAAACTGAGGGTACATCCCTTGTTTTTCATTTCCTGCAGGCATTCTATAGAAAGTTCTGTAGCATCTTCCTGTAGCACGTTCTCTTCAGTTTCATCCTGTGACATCTGTTACTCAGCCATATGGGAACTCACTGGCCTACCACTCCTCAATATTGACTGCATCAGAGTTTCCACAGTTTCCTGTTCCTTCCCTTGCTGTCTAGCTTCATGTGAATGCTTATACTGGTTTCCTGTGGAAAGCTCCAAAATATCTTCACATGGCACCTGACCAACTGCTTCCTGTTCCACTGGTTTCCCCTTAATTTGGGTATATATTGCTCTATCCTGTTGTGGTGCTTTCTGAATTAGATTTTCTACACTGAATCCTTCACTTTGCAGGTACTCTATAACCTCAATTTCTGTTTCTTTAACTTCTCCATTACTAATTTCCTTTTCTACTTTTCCTCTTTGTCTTCATATTTTTGTATTGTAAAGATGTTCATCGTGTTTCACTGTTGCAGTCATTACTCTTGGGTTATCCTGCTGGCAGGCTACCCTCAGTCGGCCAGAATTCCAAAGTCTAGGTCCGGTGTCGGTTGCTGTCGCCTCTTCCCTGACGTCAGTGCGCCAGGGGTATAAAAGATGCAGCTGATGCCATTTTCTTCAGTCTTTCTTGCCGTGCGGTGCCCGAAGCAAAAGCAGTTCGCAAGTGCCAGTCGGCCGACTCCTGAGATTTTCAAATCTGAATTTCAGAACCAAAGTTTTCATTAAAGCTAAGTACCCCATTGGGGAAACTTTTTTCTTGCTCCAGACCGATGTCAGAAAAAGTTAACAATTGTATTTCTTGTGGGAAGCAAATACCTCATAAGGATTTTCACTCTTACTGTATTCCTTGCCTAGGCCCTGATCACAACGTTGCTAGCTGTCGGTTTTGTGCTAGATTTAACCAACTTGATTAATTACCTATATATATATATATATATATATATATATATATATATATATAAAAATGTTTTTATTAATTTTGATTTAATGTTCTTTTAGATTAAATATTTAGGAACATTTTTAGTAGGTGACTATATACATATTTACAATTTTTGAGGTTTTTATATTTCAATATAGTATTAAACATTGTTTTAGGATGACATTTTATTATTTTTGGTGATGTTGCTTTAAATGATTAATTGTGGATGTTAATTAATTGGTGTTTGTATAAAAGACAAGCAGAATAATGAAGGAGTATCTGATGAAGTCTTGTGCCTAAGACGAAAGCGCTTATGGTAGTTGCTCCTGTGTTCGTTTTTCAATAAAGTGGATTATTGATGGACTACTGGTCGTTTCACTGGTATTTGGACAGCTTTATTTTGTATTCTTGGTTGGACTTTGGTTTTATTCCTTAACAGTACTTTGTAGTTGTTTTTGTGGCTGTCCAAATACTGTACACTTTTTTAAAAGGAATTGGTGCTTAAAGACATTTACAAATTATTTTCAATTGGATTTATTACACTTCGCTTCCTGATTGTGGCGTTTGAAATTAGGTCCAGCAACTCTACACTTATTGAGGGATCCCTCGGTGTGCTGGACGACGTAAAAACCACTCAATCCGAGTTATTGGCAGTGAGAGAGGAAATTAAAGCACTAAAAGGTGATTTAACAAGATTAATAGAACTATTTAGTCAAAAGGAGCCGAATGGCAGTGTGGTGCTTACAAGCTTGGTTTCCCCTGGAGCTTGTAGTTCTAACTTGGTGCCGATGACATCATCACCGAAGAAGGCGTTGGTGGGTTGCAGAGCGGAATTGTTTGGGCCTTCAGCGGAGATGAACAGTGATGGCTGTAAGCACAAAATGAAAGAAAGGACCCATTCGAAGGCAGTTACTGGGGTGGTCGACAAAACTAAAGGCTCAGAACCATCTCGATTTACAAAAGGTACTGTCAATAATGTTTTTTCGAATGGGGATAACATGGACACTAACGTTAATGGTGTCATTTTGTCTATGGGTGACATTATTTCTAAAAATTTTAACTTTGGTTTTGAAAAAGACTTAAACGCTATTGTGGAAGTGTCGGATAGCAACGGACAGTCACCTACGTTAAAAGAAATGATTTTGAACTTTGAGAAGAGACTTTTTATGTTAAAATGTGTACAAATGGACAATGAATATTTGCAATGTTGTTGTGGTTCTAAAATAGTTCCACAGGGTTTAAGATTTTTTAAATACCCTTTTGGTGTTAATTATACTTCAGATGTTATTGAAGAATTTCATGATTTTTTCGATGATTGTGGTATTAATTTACTTAAAAAGCTTATTAAGCATAATGAAAGTATAATAGTGTTATATAAGAAAGAAGTTGAACAACTGAATCATAACATTTTAAAAGACCTTCTTTTTAGTGAATATGAGAATTTATACAATAAAGTATTGTGTAGAGTAAATAGAAGGGTTGAGAATATCTTTTTGAGAAAACAAAAAAAGTTAATTAGGGACAAGCAGCAATATGATCCAAAAAAGGCTTACCCAGGACCAAGAAAAAATATGGATAACAAAGTGGGTATAGGTTATAAAGAGAGAGAAGGGATTGACTTACAACGGTTTAGAGGAAACAGAATAGAACATGACTTTCAGGGAGGTTTGGATGAGTTAGATTCTTTTTCAGATTACCAGCAGCAAAAAAACTTCCAAGTTCCGAGGAGGTCAGAGAGGTTGGCCAATATGAACAGAGGCAAATTGGATTCAGGCCAACATTCCCCACCCACATTATATCAAAACAACAAGGGTTGGAAGAAACTTTAGAAGGGAGTGATGTTTTTTTATGAGGTAGATTTAAATGGTATAGATATAGCTCAGGTTTTAATTGATTTAAAATTATACCTGAGGAAACTTAATTTTGCCTTGATATATAAGAATAATGAAATAGTAGAGGAAGGAAGTGTAGTAGGCCCCTTTAGGGGTAGTATTACAAATCCACCCCTCCATCCTGCTCTTTTGATTTTTGAAAGACAAGTTACTGAAGAAATTTATGCAGCATATAGTGGAAATAACAAAAAATATAGAGGGGAAAATAATTTAACTAGGAAAGAAAGAGTGTTACTTGATGAATTAAAAAATAATACTTCATTACGTATTATGAAGCCAGATAAGGGAGGGGGTGCTATTTTTTATGGTACTGAGGAATATAACAACATGATTACAAACATTGTGATGGACACCAATGTTTGTTCTTCGGTTTCTAGGAATGAGATTCATATAGCATATGGGCGGATTGATTCCCTGCTTGAAGAATACATGCTTGAAAATCGGATTAGTGGGAAGACTTATTATTTTTTGAAACAGCAAAATCCTAAAATTCCCATTATTTTTGGTATTCCCAAAGTTCATAAAAATATAAAAGAGCCCCCATTTAGACCTATTGTGTCAGCAAAGGGCTCTAAGACACATCCAATTGCGGTATATATTGTTCATTTGTTGAAGGAAATAGTCATCAAAACAGAGCATTTGATCAAGGATTCTTGGGAATTCCTGAATAAACTTACCCATGAGGTATGGGAGGAAGGGCTTAGTTTTCTGACTATTGATGTCACCGATTTGTTCACCACCATACCTAGAACTGAGGGGCAAAAATATTTTAGTGACAGTGTATATAAATTTTCCACTTTGTCGCAGGACAACATTCAACTTATCTTAGAACTTATGGAAGTAGTGTTGGATAATAATTATATACACTTTCAAGGAGAATTTTATCAACAGATAAGCGGCGTGGCAATGGGGGCAAATTGTGCCCCCGTTTACTCAAATTTAGTTATGTTAGAGTGGGAAAACAGATTTGTTTTTCCTAGTATGTGTACGGGGAACATCCGCCTTTATAGCAGATTTTTGGATGACATTTTCATTTTATGGAAAGGTGAAGAAGGTAGTGTTAAAGATTTTGTTGAGTACATCAATCATAGCACCCCCTTCTTTAGATTCACATACACATGGGACAAGAAGGTTATTAACTATTTGGACATTACTATTTCACAAACGGATACTGGTTTTAAGTCTAAAATTTATAGAAAGCCTACTTGGTGTA
This sequence comes from Protopterus annectens, assembly GCF_019279795.1. NCBI lineage: Eukaryota > Metazoa > Chordata > Ceratodontiformes > Protopteridae > Protopterus > Protopterus annectens. Next base: position 96,704,826 of record NC_056751.1, read on the forward strand.
ATAGTTATTTACATTTCTCCAGTAACCATCCTATGTTTATGAAAAAAAGCTTAATTAAAGGGCAAGGAGTCCGTATTGCTCGTATGACATCAGATTTTGTGGATTTAGAGCAGGAGTTTAGAAAATTAAAATTGATGTTTATAGAGAAGGGATACCCTGAAGTATTTATTGATATGGTATTGGGGGAGGTTTACAGAGGTTGGGGTCACAAATATATACCACTTTTAGGTAAGCCCTTGAATGATAAGGTTAACATGATTAACAGTAATAATAACATGGTGATGGAAAACACTAATAAATATCATAGGGCCTGTGTAATAGAACACAACGACTTTTCTGAGACTTTCATGAAAATACTGAGGGATAATTGGAGTTTACTAAAAACACACAGGGAATTGTTTGAATCTGTTGGGCCAACACCTTCTTTTTCTTTTAGGACAGGTTTTAGTCTTAAAAAAACTTTTGAGGTAAATATGCCTCGGAATAAGGGCACAGTTCCCTGTGGTGGTTGTAAACAGTGTTCCAATATTTTGAAAGAAGGTAGTATTAAATTAGAAAATGGCATGGGTAGTGTTGTTAGATTCTGCAGAGGTAACTGTTGTACAAAGATGTTAGTGTATTTGGCTGTATGTAATGAATGCCCCGCATACTATGTGGGTAAAACTGAAAGGGCATTGAAGGATAGAATTTACGAACACTGTTACGATGTTAAAAATAAGAAAGATTCTAGTGTGTTATATAAACATTCTATTTACTGCAGCACTTTTAGTGGATATAAATTTGGCATTATTGATGTTATTAGAACTTACATAGGGGGTGGTGATTACAAAAATATGTTACTAAACAAAGAACTGGTATGGCAACTCAGGTTAAGGTCTAATGCACCACCTGGATTAAATGAATATATTTCTGTTAAACCAGTTTTGGTACAAAAAGCTTCCACAGTGTAATTATACTACTTGTTTACATGTTTGCACAGTTGCACATTTGATTAAGTACTATATATATATATATATATATATATATATATATATATATATATATATATACATAAATGTTTTTATTAATTTTGATTTAATGTTCTTTTAGATTAAATATTTAGGAACATTTTTAGTAGGTGACTATATACATATTTACAATTTTTGATGTTTTTAAATTTCAATATAATATTAAACATTGTTTTAGGATGACATTTTATTATTTTTGGTGATGTTGCTTTAAATGGTTAATTGTGGATGTTAATTAATTGGTGTTTGTATAAAAGACAAGCAGAATAATGAAGGAGTATCTGATGAAGTCTTGTGCCTAAGACGAAAGCGCTTATGGTAGTTGCTCCTGTGTTCGTTTTTCAATAAAGTGGATTATTGATGGACTACTGGTCATTTCACTGGTATTTGGACAGCTTTATTTTGTATTCTTGGTTGGACTTTGGTTTTATTCCTTAACAGTACTTTAAAGTTCTATAGCATCTTCCTGTAGCACGTTCTCTTCAGTTTCATCCTGTGACATCTGTTACTCGGCCATATAGGAACTCACTGGCCTACCACTCCTCAATATTGACTGCATCAGAGTTTCCACAGTTTCCTGTTCCTTCCCTTGCTGTCTAGCTTCATGTGAATGCTTATACTGGTTTCCTGTGGAAAGCTCCAAAATATCTTCACATGGCACCTGACCATCTGCTTCCTGTTACACTGGTTTCTCCTTAATTTGGGTATATATTGCTCTGTCCTGTTGTGGTGCTTTCTGAATTAGATTTTCTACACTGAATCCTTCACTTTGCAGGTACTCTATAACCTCAATTTCTGTTTCTTTAACTTCTCCATTACTAATTTCCTTTTCTACTTTTCCTCTTTGTCTTCATATTTTTGTATTGTAAAGATGTTCATCGTGTTTCACTGTTGCAGTCATTACTCTTGGGTTATCCAGCAGGCAGGCTACCCGCAGTCGGCCAGAATTCCAAAGTCTAGGTCCGGTGTCGGTTGCTGTCGCCTCTTCCCTGACGTCAGTGCGCCAGGGGTATAAAAGATGCAGCTGATGCCATTTTCTTCAGTCTTTCTTGCCGCGCGGTGCCCGAAGCAAAAGCAGTTCGCAAGTGCCAGTCGGCCGACTCCTGAGATTTTCAAATCTGAATTTCAGAACCAAAGTCTTCATTAAAGCTAAGTACCCCATTGGGGAAACTTTTTTCTTGCTCCAGACCGATGTCAGAAAAAGTTAACAATTGTATTTCTTGTGGGAAGCAAATACCTCATAAGGATTTTCACTCTTACTGTATTCCTTGTCTAGGCTCTGATCACAACGTTGCTAGCTGTCGGTTTTGTGCTAGATTTAACCAACGCACTATCAAGCGTCGGTTCGATTTTGCATTTCATTACTTTGGCCGAAGATTTAATTATATAATGCCGGTGGACCAGCCGACAACCGGAGTTTACAAAAACTGCAAGGACAAGGAAAAGGATAGGCATCCGAGGTCCAAAACCGACGACGAAGCCTCTGCTAGGCCAGTCGCCGGTTCTCAGTGAGGCACTTTCGTTGCCCTTGGTGCCCGCTACCTCAGAGCCACAGGCCGCTTCCGACTCCCACGTGGAGCCGACTGGGCCTCTGGAAACTCAAGGTATTGGACACTCAGAAATCATTCCCTCAGATGGGTCCGGAGCCGCTGAGCAGGCATCGGCTTCTGAGGGTGTCTTCAGACCTACACAACTATATATTAAGCCATCTTCAGCTTCAAAGACAAAGACTAAAGCAGCTCTAAAGACAAAGAAACAAGTACAGCATTCTCCTTCTCAGACTTCCATGCTTAAAAAACAGATGCTCAAAATGGCCGAAGACCTAATTTGTTTGATCAGGGGTTCCCATCCCCCCCTGAGGCCTAGGCAAGAGACAGAGTATGATTCTTCTGATCAGGTTTCTATTTCCGCTGATTCCTCTTCTGAACAAGATTACTCCATGCTGCCCTATGAGGATTCTGATGCTGAAGAATCCATTCCTTCAGCCGCTCCTCCTGAGGATTATTCTTTTGGAGAAACCCTGCATACCATGAGGGAGCATTTCCACTGGGAGAGCCAAGATTATTCTGAATCTAAGAAAAGGCTAAGAGACTTTCTGCTACTTCCTCAGCACAGACTCCTTGCTTTTCCACCTGTCCTGGATATTGTAGATGATGTATTTTCAGAGTCCGGCCTGTCCCCTGACTCTTTACCTCCTGCACCTGCTAAGCCAGACAGGTACTACAGGGTCCTGGATTCTAATAAATTCTTATATAAAATCCCCGCTGCTGATCCAGAAACTATATCTCAGGGTCCCAAAGGGGTTAAAGCTTCCACTGCAAAAAACCCTGTCCCCCTCTGATAGGGATTCTTGGGCTCTAGACAGATGGGGAAAAAAGTCTACACTTCTGCTAACCCTGGCTGTAAGGGCTTTAAATTGTCAGTTTCATATGCTTAAATATCAGCAATATTTAAGGTCACTGCTTAAACAGAAATTGTTGACAAATACTGAATGTTCAGAGAACAAGGAATTGCAGGATTTATTGCATGCAGCTGAACAAGTGGGGAAAGCATACTTTGCAATGTGGTTATGATTCACTGGAGGCCTCTTGCAGGGCCGCTGTTACAGGTTCTGTTATTAGAAGGCATGCTTGGTTAAAGGAACAGAATCTGCCTGATCATGTTAAAGCAAAATTATTAGATGCACCAATACAGCATGATACTTTGTTTGGTACTAAAGCAGAACAGGTGTTGAAAAAAATGGTGGATAAAGCAAAATCCATGCAGACAGTCAAGGATTTCTTACAGGTGCAGCCACCCAGGTTTAGCAGGAACTGGCCCTCTAAAAATTGGTCCTTTCCAGTGTCAGACAGACCACAAAGAGGCAGATACAGGCGTCCCAGTGGCAGATTTCAGCCCCAAGGCTCATACAGGCCTAAACAATGGGGTGCTCCTACCTCCAAAAGCGGAGAAGACAAATCACAACCTTACAGGAAACAGTCCCAATGACTTTCCTCTACCAGATCCAAGCACTTTTCTTTTGGCAGCTCCATTAGGGGAAACTAGCACTTTTTTATCAAATTGGCAAATGTTACCCAAGACAAATGGGTCCTGAACATAGTGTCCCAAGGCTACAGGTTCCATTTTCACACCCTACCAAGGTCAAAAGGTATGCCAGACCTGCCACACAATCAATGGGCAGAGGCACAAAAACAAATTACAGCCCTCATGGACATGAGGGCCATTCAGCAAGTACCACAACAAGAGCAGGGGCAAGGATTTTACTCCAGACTTTTTCTAGTAACCAGAAAGGACAAAACCTGGAGACCAATACTGGACCTGTCAATTTTAAATACGTTTCTGGAAGTTCCAAAATTCAAGATGTTGATTCTACAGCAGCTACTGCCCATGCTGGGCAAGAAGGCTTGGCTCGTAACTTTGGACCTAAAAGAGGCATACCTGCATGTCCCAATCAGACAATCTTGCAGAAGATACCTCAGATTCATAGCTGGCTCAATGCATTACAAATTCTCTGCGCTGCCCTTTGGCTTATCTACTGTACCCAGGGACTTCACAAAATGCCTGGCACCAGTAATTGCGTTTTGCAGACAAAAAGGAATTCAAATATATCCCTACTTGGACGACTGCCTAATTCAAGCAGAGAATGAAGACATTCTTCTGAAGCATCTGGCGTTTGTAAAAATATTACTATTTGCCCTAGGGTACACAGTAAATGAAAATAAATCAAAACTAATGCCCTCTCAAGAGATAATATTCCTGGGTGCAAGCTTAAATACAACTGCCCAGATGGCTTATCTCACGCCAGACAAACAAAAACATCTGACTACTTACTTCAAGAAATTGGCAACAAAAACCTACTTATCTGCAAGGAAAATCCTGCAGGCCTTGGGTTTCATGGCATCCTGCATTCTACTAATTCCATATGCCAGACTGCATATGAGGAAACTACAATGGTACCTAAAAAGTGTTTGGACTCAGCATTGCCACAGACTGGAGACAGTAATTGCACTCATTCCTTGCCTGCAACAGGAGTTTCGATGGTGGGCAGAAGCCTGTCACCACAACAAGGGTCTGCCATTCAGTTTACCCACAGCCAGACAGACACTGACAACGGATGCATCAGATTATGCCTGGGGGGGCCCATATGGCAGGAAAATGTATTCAGGGCACATGGCCTGCAAACCAGATGCATCTTCACATCAATCAAAAAGAGATGCTAGCTGTTCAAAATGCCCTGACAGCTTTCAAGGACCTGCTTCATCCAGGACAGCTACTGATAAAGACAGACAACACTATGGTCATGTGGTACATAAACAAGCAGAGAGGTGCACATTCCTACCCCCTCTGCAGACAAGCAATGACCTTATGGGACACAGCATTGGCTTTTCAAATTCACCTGCAAGCACAATTCCTGCCAGGAAAAACAAATACTCTGGCAGACGAACTAAGCAGAAACCTCATGGATCCCCACAAATGGAAACTGGATCCACAAGTCTTCAGCATGATAATAAGGAAATGGGGATGCCCAGACATAGATCTATTTGCCTCCCCTCACATCTGCCAATTGCAGAGATTTTGTACAAGGATTTATCACAAGCAAGCATGGAAAGTGGATGCCCTATCCTTCAGCTGGAAAAATCTAATGGTATATGCTTTTCCCCCACTGCCTCTCCTTCCCAGGGTACTCCTAATGGTCAGACAAGAGAAGCCAAAAATGATACTGATTGCATCAGACTGGCCACACCAGCACTGGTACCCAATCCTAAAGAGCTTATCTCAAGGTCCAGCATGGATATTGCCTCAAACTTCTCACTTGCTGACTCAACAAAACAATCAGATCCTGCACAGCCAACTCAGGACCTTAAATCTGGCAGCATGGCGGATAATGTAGCCATTCAGAACACTCCTCTTTCAAAAGCTGTTATGGATGTTATCTTGGAGGCCAGGAGGCCCAGCACCAGAAAATCTTATGCAGAAAAATGGAAGAGATTCTGTGCTTGGAACCAGGAACAAGGCATTGACACGTGTGTACCAAATATCCCTCAGATTTTACAATACCTGAGATGCTGAACAAAGGCCTTTCCTTCTCATCAATTAAGATTCATGCCTCAGCCATTTCAGCCCATTACAATACGGAACCACCTATCTTTTCTCATCCTTTAATAAGACAGTACCTCAGAGGGGCCAAAAACATTAGGCCTCCAAGGAGAGCACCAATTCCGGCCTGGGACCTCAATTATGTTTTGGAAAAACTCACACTGCCTCCTTTCAAGCCAAAATCAACAACAGGTATAAAATTCTTATCCTGGAAAACAGCTCTGCTCCTAGCAATAACCTCTGCAAGGCGAGTCTCGGAGTTACAAGCACTCATGGCTGTGGAACCTTTTATCATTTTTCATCCAGACGGGGTTTCTCTGAGGACAAACCCTACATTTATGCCTAAGGTGGTGTCCAGTGTGACCCTTAACCAAACCATTCACTTGCCAACCTTTTATCCTAATCCACAGAACATGGGTGAGAAAATTCTGCATTCTTTGGACATACACAGGCAGTTACGCTTCTACTTGGACAGAACTAAAGCTTTCAGAAAGACTGAGCAACTTTTAGTGTCATATGCTGCAGGATCACAAGGAAAGGCGATCTCAAAACAGACTATTTCTAAATGGATAGGCCATTGCATCCATTTCTGCTATTTTCAACATGGCAAATCAGTGCCTAAGGGCATTAGGCCTCATTCCACCAGAGCAGCAGCCACTTCAGCAGCCTTCCTCAGAGGACTACCAACCAAAGATATCTTAGAGGCTGCAACTTGGAGTTCAGTGCACACCTTCACAAAGCACTACCACTTACCTCTGTACTCTAAGTCCAGAGCAGGCTTTGCCACTGCAGTTCTGCAGGCCTTCATAGCCTCTCCTAATCCTATTTAGCCCAGCCACCCTTCCTCAGCTTTGGGATTCAACCCAAGAGTAATGACTGCAACAGTGAAACACAATGAACATAGTACAGTTGTGTACCTACCATAAATGTAGATGTTCGAGTGTATTCACTGTTGCAGTCCAGATTACCCACCCACCATCCCCCTTTTCTTTGCTGGGACTTATCTGCACTTCTCTATCCTATACAACCTATTTGGTGTATTTGCTTGTAGATGAAGAAAATGTAATTTTTGTGCATGCATTTTTATTGGCATATTTTTCAGCCTACCAATTTGGGGGCACCTGACATTTGGGGCAAGAAAAACTGAAGAAAATGGCGTTGGTTGCATCTTTTATACCCCTGGCGCACTGACGTCAGGGAGGAGGCGACAGCAACTGACGCCAGACCTAGACTTTGGAATTCTGGCCGACTGAGGGTAGCCTGCCAGCAGGATAACCCAAGAGTAATGACTGCAACAGTGAATACACTCGAACATCTACATTTATGGTAGGTACACAACTGTACTTTTTCTATGTCTGGATTCCTTTGCCTGTATTTCTCTTCAAATATCTTTGGTGCTGCTCCTTTTGTATTGGTTAGTTTTGCTTTCTCCTTTGCATAAATATTACACCATATTAAATCTCCTTTTCTTTCCCATGTCCATATTTCTTCTTCAGATGTCTCCTGATTTTCCTGCTTCTCCTCACTTTGGGGACTCACTCCATTATGCTGTGATATAACCTGTGTTAGACCTTCTAAACCAGATCCTTCACTTCACAGGTACTCCATAGCTTCAACTTCTATTTTTCAACTTTTACTTTGCTAATCTTCTTTTCAATGTTCCTTCTTTGTGATATTCATTTTTTATTGTGAAATTTTCCATATCTGGATGCCTTTGACTATATTTCTCTTCGAATATCTTTGGGGCTACCTTCTTTATACTGATTAATTTGGCTTTCTCCTTTGCATATATATTGCACCATATAAAATCTCTCTTTCTTTCCCATGTCCATATTTCTTTTTTATAGTTTTCAAAAATCTCTAGGTTTTGTTGTTTATATTTTCACACTTCCTCAGATGCATTTTTTTCCAAACAGATCAAAGTTTCTTGATATATATATATATATATATATATATATATATATATATATATATATATATATATATATACTGTTTTTCACAAATCTGTTGTATTAATGAACACAAATTTTAATTTGAAGCTTCTGACAGTTTTTCCTGTGGAAGTATTTTTCTTTCCTCTACTTTCTCTCTTAATCATTTTGTATATCTTGTGTCTGGAAATTCTGGGCTTTTTGCGTAATAGTAACAATACACAATTTCTTTCTTATCCTCAGTAGTCCACTTTATCGTCTTTATGGCTCTTCTTTAACCTATCAGTTTTTGTGGACTACTACTTCTTTCTACAACAGGGGGGGCATCCTCCCACTGGGCCTAGCCTGACCCCCATGGTAGGGATGTTTCTGTATTTTGAGGATTCTACACTATCATTTTTTCCAGTCCTGGCACCAGTGTGCCTACCAGGATTGGGCACTTTTTTATCCTGGGTGTTGTGCACCCAACTCTCTTTTTTAATTTTTAACCTACTTCTGTCCATGATATATTCTATATAAATACAGTCTATATATCAGTGCTCTCTTGGTAAGATTTTGTGAAAAATAGGGTCCACCTTGCGAAGATACTCACCTAGACTTGAGGATGAATTCGATTTCAACAATAATACTCCTCTTTACTTGCTGAATTATCATCTCTTCATTTGGAAATATCGAGAAATTCTGTACAATTGAGAAGTATGATTCCCAGCAATAATACTCTCTTTTTCTTGCTGATTTTTTCATCTCTCCATTTGGACCTTTTATAGGAGTGATGATGATGATGATGATGATGTAATTTCCTGCGTGACCACTCCTAACTCCCTTTACTCTACCTCTGTTCATTCTCTATTCACCATTGTCTCACTTATTATACCCTAGATGCTGGTCACACTATCTTGTAACACATTTACCCTGATATCTCTACCACAGTAAATTGCCTTATAGTAACAAATGTAAATCTTGGTAGCATTCATAGGGCTTTTTTTTTGCCAGCCTTCTCCCACGGTTTATTTTCTGGTAAAACAATGAAGACTACAGGCAATCAGTAATGCCAGTCATTAGAGTTCCATATTCTTATTGTTCAGAAAAAGCATGTCGATGCAGCACCTGTTGTTCTGTTAAATTTTTAAAGTGTATTAGGTTCTTGTGCCATCCCTTGATCTGGTGCCACCGTCAACTTTAAGTTAAGATGCAAAAAAATTTCTAAGAGCTTGAGGAGCAAAAATAAAATAATAAAAGAAATCTCTCCTCTCCTTATAAACTGTAGCAAACTGTTAATTCCCCACATGGAGTGCTGTGGCGCTTCAGCTCTGAGAACATATGCAATGCCAGAGCTTATTTCTGAATGCCAGTAATGCACTGAAGACCCTGAGTGCTGCAGCACTTTGGTTCTGAAGAATGTACTGAAGACCAATCGGGAATTGCCAATTGCACCTGGGAAACCTGAACCCTTTACTTGACCTTAGCTATGTTTTTGATTAAAGTTCTCTGCAGTTAGGGCAGAGGATTAAAGCACTGGGCTGTTAATGAACTGCTTCCTGTAATCTCATCCATCCCCACTATTGCAGAACACTACTGATATTACCTCATGGTTTCTTAGTTTTTGTCCAGACATTACAATGATAAGACACCACACAACTTTCTCACTTCCATACCCATAATTCCCTGCTCCTGCTTTCATCTACAGATTACATTGCCGCCATTTAGACAACAACATGTCCTGTTCAGTTTGACTGAGAAGAAGAAAGAAGACTCTTCCTACTCACACTCTCTTAAGAAGTTAATAAAGGAAGACAGAGAAGATACAGCTTCTGTTGATGTGTTCACCTTGTTGATTCATGATTCTTAATATTCTGATACTTTCAGGGGCAATTACATCTGGTTAAGATGGGTGTATAATCCCTCATTCCTCTGAGTTGGAACTGTCTAGACTTCTTCCTCCAGATCTCCCTCTGTCATGCCCATTAGATCTGAGTCTTCAGACAGGAGTGTCACCATCAGTATTAGCTGCTGTAAAACGATGAAGGTTTTATAGATATATGGAAGTAACAGCAACACCATATCCCTGTGTGCTGACACTTACTTGGGCCTAGGAGATTAGCTCCAAGACTTTAAGCACCAATAACTTGACTGTGTTGTATGGGATTACATGGAGAAGGGAGTTAAATACAGCAGTAGTAGAATTTAGACTGTTAAAGGATTAGAGTTTTATATAGGGAGCCAAGAGCAAGATTGCTTATAAATGAAGGGTGTTTAAAAGTGGTTACAATTTAGAGGGGTCCTGGGCAGGGATGGCCACTTTCATCAGTTTCGTTTTTGTTGGTTTAAGTGTTTGGTGCAGAGTATAATATTGTTTTTAAAGGATGGACTTTGGTGGAAGGGGAAGAGTTGCCATTTTCTCTTTGTGGATGGCTACATAATGCTTTTAGAGGACAGAGGGGGCAATTGCTAGGTGTTCTTCTATTATTTTTGGATTTTGGAGATAAATTTAAACTTCTTAAACATCCAAATAAGTCAGAAGTGTTGGTAATAGAGATAAGAAGCCACAAGAAATTTGGTTGCTGCAGATGGAAGAGGGCCCGAAGGCATTTAGGGGTCAACTGCTCATCTGGTTGCAAGGATAGGTGGATATGGATAATGATTTCCAGAGGTCACAAAATCCTGGTTCATACCACAAAAGCCACACTTACTTACATTACTCAAGTGATGTCCATTATTATCACTGTTACAGTATTCTTTACAATAGAGATCCCTTGCCAAGGAGCCTGACATCCGGCCAGTATACCAAAGCCTTTAGGTTGTAATAGTTACACAGTACATCACACGTACACATATGCTCCCCATTTATAGTGTATAGAGGTGATGTAAGGATGTACCATCCTCAAAACGTCTATGCGGCCAGCTTCAATTGTCAGTCTGAACACCCGTTCATCTACTGATTATCAGACTGATTTTCAGATAAGTGTCCTGTTTTTTTTTTTCTTCCGATCTCCTTTTTATTTTTTGGTTGTTGGTTTCATGTCATCCAGAAAGGGGAAATTCCAGTGTGGGAAACAGATTCCCCATAAGGATCGTCACTAGCAGTGTTTATTTTTCTTAGGTGCTTCTCATGACCATATGTCTTGTGCCATGTGTCAAGTGTTTGTACCAAAAACCTTGCATATTTGGCTCTATTCTTTAATAATTTATTTAGAAAACCAATATCTTAAATTTTTAGCTAAAGACTATAGAATCTTCCTGTCCCGAGGGTCAGACGTTTGTGAAGAAAAAGACCAAGAATGCTTAGTCAGATTCTTCAGCTGTACCTGCCACACTGAATGCCTCTCTTGAGGTTAGTGAAAGCCTGGAGGACCATCCAGTTTTTCAGTCAGATTTCTCCGTAGTAACCACTTCGGAGGCTGGCATGGATGCAGCTTCTTGCACGTCCATGTAGGCCTTTCAGATGTCCACGCCAAATGTTCAGGGGGACCACGGATAATTATTTCTGAAGGGCCTAGGGGTGTTCCTCAAATCATGGTTACAGAAAATATTCCTACTACCCTTACAGAGTCACATCAGGGAACAGAGCCACCTAAGATCTTTAGGGCTGACATCCCCTTAAAAAGAAGCAGAAAACTAAGCACCTTTTTCCTGCTCCCAGAGATCCTCAAAGTGAATGGCAAAATTTCACACAAGGTCTGTTTAATGCCCTTATGACTCTGAAGCCTCATCAGGGGGTCACTGTTCCTGCTCCCCTTGGTCTTCTACCCCTCTTAAGAGGCCTAGGGAGCAGGTTTCATCTGATGATGATGTAGATTCTGATGAAGAAACCTTGACCTATTCTCCACAGATTCCCTCTCCCATGGATTATGTCTCTGACGTGGAGGAATCTATTATTCCTGATTTTCCTTTTGAGATTTCTTTTGGTGACACAGTTGTATGATGGAATCTTTTAAGTGGGATTGTGCTCAGGTCTCTGATGTTCAGAATGAGCTTCTTCAAATGAAGCCTCCTAGGCCCTCTGCTGTTTTTCCTCTTCATGCTGCCTTGTTGGATGCTTTTTCCACAGCTTCTCAGTCTCCTGACTTCCTGTGCCTTGCTCCTAAAAAAAAGATAGGTTTTATAATGTGCCTGAGGATTGCAAATTCCTTTATAGGTGCTCCTCTGCTGACCTTTCTGTTGTTTCTGATAAGCCTTCTAAACTTTTGCTTTCTGTAAAGCTGCTTCCATCTGACAAGGGCAGCAGTACTATGGAGAGGCTAGGTAAGAAAGTGTATACTTCTGCTAACTTGGCCTTTACAGCTGTAAACTACCAGACCCATATAACCAGATATGTTTTAGCTCTTCTCTCTCAGGCCTGTCAGGTTATTTCAGATCTTCCTGACTCTGAGGGGAAGACTTCAGCTCTTTCTTTACTAGGGACATCTTCTCAGGTTGCTCTTCATGCTATTAAATGCAGCTATGATGCAGCTGATGACTCATCTGGAGCTGCTGCTTTTGGTTCTGTGTTGAGGAGGTATTCCTAACTTTGACTCCAACCTTTGCCTGATGATATTAAGACAAAGTTGATGGATGCTTCTCTTGATAACGCATCTTTTTGGTGCTGCCACTGCTGAGCTGTTTAAGTCCATTCAGAAAAAAGGGTAAAGCTTTACAGGATTTGAAACATATTTTTGTTTCACCTGTTCCCAAGTTTCAGAGGAATTACCCTAATAAACCTGCCTTTGTCTGTACACAGCTTCATCCTCCTCCAAAGGTAAGAAGGGTGGCAGAAGGGTTCTTCCTGCTAAGTCTACTCAAACTCCTTCAGCTCAGAAGCCTCCTTTTCCTGACAAACCAGCTGCTGTCAGATTATCCTTGCCCTTTTCTTCTCAGTCACATTCCTCTCTCTCCATCTTTTTGTATCCCTTCCTCTTTAGTTAAAGATCACTCAGGATTCTTGGATTCTATCCGTAATCAACCAAGGGTATTATGTGGTTTGAAATCTCATCCCCCCTTTTTGGGCACTTCTCAGCCTCCTCAGGAACAGCTGCCCTTTTTTCCAGAGGTGCTTCAAGGTCTGTTGTCTCAAGGAACAATTCGAGAAGTTCCAGTTACTCAAATGGGAAAAGGCTTTTCCTCCAAAATGTTTTTGGGACCCATTCTGAATCTCTTCCAGCTAAATATATTTTTGAAGGTTCCTGCCTTTCAAATGCAATTTCTTCAAACTTATTTCCTCTACTTCTTCTTCTTTAGGGGTTTCTAGTTTCCCTAGATCTCAAGGATGCCCATCTTCATATCCCAGTTCATCCCCTCTTCAGGAAGTTTTTACATTTCTCTGTTGCTTCCTTGCATTTTCAGTTCTCTGCTTTGCCCTTTGGCCTCTCTACTGCTTCAAGGGTCTTCACCAAATGCCTCACTCCTGTGATTGCCTTTTTCAGATTGAGGGAAATACCGATCTTTCCTTACCTGGACAAACTGCTCATTTAGGCATCTTCTCCAGAGATTTTAATTCAGCATCTTCAGTTTGCTATTTGTGTCCTGCACAGCCTAGGATTTACAGTGAATTTCCAAAAATAATTCCTGAATCCTTCTCAGGATCGTGTTTTTTAGGGTGCAAGCTTTGACTGTTCCAATGCAGGGCTTTAACTCTGATTGCATTCTTTCAATCCCTTCTTCCTGGGAGTTTCTAAGGGCTCTGGGATACATGACTTCCACCATTCTTATGCTTCTTCTGGCCAAGCTTCATGTGAGAAAGCTTGAATGGTTCTTAAAGCATTAGACAGATAAATGACATGGTATTATATATTTTTAAAAGTTATTATTTTTTGATAAACACTTTTTAATGCTGTATTTTATACATTTTTACATATTTATATTCTGTTTTAATAGTGAACAAACTATTTTATGTAGCATATTTATTACATACAACTGTTTTACTGTACTTTAATGTTATGTCTTTAAGGAACCTTCAAAAATATATTTAGCTGAGAGAGATTCAGAATGGGTCCCAAAAACATTTTGGAGTAAAAGCCTTTTCCCATTTGAGTAATTGGAACTTCTCGAATTGTTCCTTGAGACAACAGACCTTGAAGCACCTCTGGAAAAAAGGGCAGCTGTTCCTGAGGTGTCTTCTTTCATTTCATAATTATGATGCCTTCCACATGTCTTTATAAGGGGGGCTTTACAATTTTATTGTATCTGATAAAGTTCTACTGTTCTGGGATGAAAGCACTTACCTGTTTTATGTGGATTTAATAAAGTTGTGTTTTGCACTTGGACTACTTCTAGATCGATTTTTTGACTTGAATAAGCATTCTGCTACTTCAGGGAGGATTTTTGCTGCCTCGTTTTGCATTTGGACTACTCCTAGATCGATTTCTTTGGCTTGAATAAGCATTCTGCAACTTCAGTGGGGATCTTAGCTGCCCTGTTTGGCTTTCTGTCTTTTGAACTAGTTTTTCTTTGTATTTTTCATTTTTCCAGTTGTTTGTATGGCCAACGAGGACAGCCTTGGTTCATCCCCCCCAACTACTGACTCAAAACCCTGACTTTGATGTTTTGCAACAAACAGTAACATAACTTACTTCTATAGTTCAAAATTTGGCTAAGAAAGTGGATTCTCTTTATGCCATGCCCCCCGATGATGTCAGAGGTAATTCCTGCCTTAGTACAGAAGGCAACATGGCAGTTCCATGCCTGAGAAACATTTTAACTGCTTCTAATCTTTCAAATGCCGCCCAAATGAGCTCTGGACCTTCCAAATCTTCGTCGGCTGGTATTTCCAGCACTTTTACAGTTTCTTGTGGACAGTGGAGCACTCATAGTACACAGGATTTTAACAGCTCAACATCAGCACCTGTATTAAAAGACTGGTTATCTGCTTCCATTAATCTGAATCACGGACATTCAGCCAGGACTCATGTTGGTAATACTAACTTACACACTCTTTTTGATGAGTTTGATTATTATCTTGCTAAAATTAAGTGTTTGCAATTAGACAGTGCTTATTTTATTGAATGCATAAAAGAAAAGCTTTTGCCTAAAGGGCTACGCATGTGGCGTTACCCCAATGGTTTACAGCCAGATTCGTCTCTATAGACGTCTCTATAGTAGATGCTAAGGGATCCATTACACACCCCTTGGCTAAACATCTTGACCATAAACTAAAACATTTTGTTTTTTATGAAACTCATATCTGTAAAAATTCCTGGAGCTTTCTTGAATCTATCAACAAGATACCTTTCAAAGACACTTTTGTGTATTTGACTATTGATATAAAAGACCTTTACTCAGTCATTCCTCACAGTATTGATCTTGATTGGTTCAGTGAGTTCCTTTATGCAAAGAAAGTTGGTTATTTTGATGTACTACTCTACACTCACCTCATGGAAATTGTGCTTAAAAACAATTTCATTCTGTTTAACAATAAAATCTTTCTACAACAAGAAGGGATAGCTATGGGGTCGGCATGTGGTGGTCTGCATGCCAATATAGTTGTGACAGTGGGAGAAGACATTCCTTTTTCCCCTCGAGTTTCTATGGTTACATCAAACACTATACTCGATATCTGGATGATATTTTTATTTTATGGGATGGACCTGAGTTATTAATTAATGAATGTATTATTTATATTAATTCCACTACAGAAATTTTTAAGTTTACTTATACACATCATTTAGATGAAATTTCCTTCCTTGACATTTTCCTTGTTAAGGACTATCAAAATAAGAAATTTATATCAAAAATCAGAAATAGACATATTTGAATTCTTTACTTCACTATTCAAGTTCTCATTCACTGAAACAGAAGAAGGCTATAGTGAAGGGACAATGTGTGCGTGCTGCACGGATGGTGTCTATTATGAAAAAATTTTTGTCTGAATGCGATACACTCAAGTATATGTTTCTGAAAAGAGGATATCTTGTTAGTTTTGTCATGGATATTTTACTTGAAGTTGTTAATAAAAGAGAAAGGGCTTTCTATCTACCTTTGCTAGGAGAAGATTTAGGACACCAGAGCCCTAACTCCAACAATGATATAACCATCCAAGCCACTATTTCAGGTATCCGTGACTACAGGACTTCCTTAATAACTGTCTTTTCTTCCGACAGCATTGTAATAAAACAATACTTAATAAGAATTGGTCTATTCTAAGACAAGATAAAGCTATTAGACCCTTCATTGATACAGTTCCAACCTTAGTTTATAAGAAAGGTATGAACCTAAAAATTGTATTTGAAACAAAACAAAGTGGTCTTAAGCACAAACTTGGATATATGAACAAATGTGGCATGTGCCACTTTTGTAAATACATTAAGGAAGGGGGCACTTTTAACATCAGCAATATTAATTTTAAAATTAATCATAGATGTAACTGTAACTCTGAAACAGAGTGATTTATCGTGCTGTTTGTAACCAATGTTGCTGTTTTTATATTGGTAAAACTGACAGGAAACTAAAAAAATCTCATTTATGAGCACCTCTATGAGATCAAAACAAAAAAGTTAACCAATGCTTTGAGCAAACATGTATTGGACAATGACGAACATATATATATTTTTTGTAATAGACATTATAAGGACAGATATCAGAGGTGGAGCCTGGTCCATACACTTAGAAAGAGAGAGTTTACTGGCAGTCACTTTGGTGCAGGAAACTGGCCAGGACTAAATGAAAATATTTCAGTCAGCTCCCTTTTAAAGCTCAAAGCATTAGACAAATAAATTACATGGTATTATATATTTCTAAAAGTTATTATTTGTTGATAAACACTTTTTAATACTGTAATTTATACATTTTTACATATTTATTTTCTGTTTAATGCAAACAAACTATTTCGTATAGCATATTTATTACATACAGCTGTTTTAGTGCATTTTAATGTTATGTCTTTAAGGGGGTGTGTCTTCTTTCATTTCATGATTATGATGCCTTCCCATAAGGGGGACTTTACAATTTTATTCTATCTGATGAAGTTCTAGTGTTCTGGGACGAAAGTGCTTATGTGTTTTATGTGGATTTGATAAAGCTGTGTTTTGCATTTGGACTACTTCTGGATTGATTTTTTGGCTTGAATGAACATTCTGCTACATCAGGGAGGATTTTTGCTGCCCTGTTTTGCATTTGGCTACTCCTGGATCGATTTTTTGGCTTGAATAAGCATTCTGCAATTTCAGTGGGGATTTTAGCTGCCCTGTTTGGCTTTCTGCCTTTTGAGGTTCTTAAAGTCAGTCTGGATTTTCCAATTCCCCTTCTCCCCTGTCTCAAGCTGGAACTTTAGTGGTGGATTCATCAGTTGTCATCAACCCAGGGTTTCCTTTTCAACCTCCAGTCCCCCTCTCAGGAACTCTTTACAGACATCTCAGACAAGGGATGGAGTCTCCCTCAGTCCTCTAAAAGTGCAGGGCCTTTGGTCTCTTCAACAAAAGAAAGACCACATCAATATCAAAGAGATGAGAGGCCTTCTCCTGGCTGTTCAGGCTTTCAGGTATCTTTTTCTTCCAGGGCCCCTCTAAGTCTTCACAGGCAATACCACACTGATGTGGTATATCAACAAGCAAGGGGGGGGGGATAAGATCTTATCTCCTTTGCAGACTGGCTCAGGTTTGGGATCTAGCTGTCCAGTATTATGTGACCCTTCAAGCAGTTTATATTCCTTCAGATCAAAACTTTGTGGCAGATTCCCTGAGCAGGTTCATACCACAATCTCATGAGTGGATGCTTCAGAGAGATTTGTTTCAGCACATTGTCCACCAGTGGGGTACTCCTCAAGTAGGTCTTTTTTGCCTCCCCTTCACCTCTGAACAGACAGTTTCCTTTCTTTTGCACTAGGGTCTCATGTCCTCTGGCCTGGAGGGTAGACGCCCTCTCAATTTCTTGGAAGGGGATGTTACTTTATGCCTTCCTGCCCCTCCCTCTCATACCAAGGGTCCTGTTCAAGATAGAACAAGATTCTCTCAAAATCTTGTTGGTGACTCTCTTTTGGCTCAGATAGCATTGGTTCCCTCTTCTGCTGCATTTGGCCAAGGGCAATCATCATAAGTTATCTCACTGGGTGGACCTACCTGCACAAGAGGGGTCTCTCATCCATCCTCACTTATCAACTATTCAGCTGACATTGAAGGTGATAGGGTTTTGATCCCTTTTAGGAACTTTGTCTCTGAGGATGTGCTTTCGGCCCTGCAGAAGGCCTGGAAAACCACTACCAGAAAAACTTATTTATCCAAATGAAAGAGATTTTCTGTCTGTTGTCTTTCTCTTTACCTGGATCCACTTACTGTGGAAGTTCCTTTGTTTCTCTCTTATTTGTATGAATTGCTCAATGTTGGGCTGGCATATTCTTCTGTTAAAGCCCAACTATCAGCTGTTCCTGGTTGTCTGCCTTTAACTCCCCCCTTTGACCTCTAGGTTCAAGGTCAAACAATTCCTTAAAGGTGTCCTTCATATTAGACCTCCCAGAAAGCCTATTCCTCCTTCCTAGGACCTGAATTTTATTTTGGAAAAATTGACTCAGGCTTATTTTGAGCATGCAGCTTCAGCTTCTTTACCCCGTTGTTCTTGAAAGAGTGTACTACTTTTGGCCCTTACCTCAGCCAGAGCTGCAGGCCCTTATGGTTGTTCCTCTTTTTTTGGTTTTTCATAAGAACAGGGTGTCTCTTCACACGTGTGATGTCCCTCCTCTGGGCCACTGATCAAGGAGCCTCAGTCCTCACCACTCACTCCAGTGGGGAATGTTCATGGTGAGAAAAAAATAGACCCACACATTTTTTTCAGATGCAGCTGTCTGCACCAAGTACAATTTCCCTTAACAGCACACAGGGAATGTACACTCCAGTCCTGGGGCTGGGCTTTCTGTCCAGGCCCCAAATAAGACTCCCACTGACCATTATAGAGCTGAGCCCTTAGCTGGTTGTTCTAAGCCAAGTCCTTCATCACACTCTCTGTGAAATCAGTGGTTTCTGTGTCCCTATTCAAGGTAGCTATCACATGCACTCTTTGATATTTGATTTTCACACATGCACACACAAGCGCGCACACACTTGGGAAAGGCTGGCACAGTTTAACCCCTCTGCCACCTCCACCCAGACTGTACAGTAGATCAGCCACCAGAACACTTGAAGGCAGCTGCTTTAAGGCTCTTACCAAGGTACCCAATTATACTTACTAAAATTAATACTTATACAAGTGGTAGTGTTTAACCAAGCAGCAAGTCTTTCAGGAACATGGAGCCACACTGCCTCTAAATAAATAAAAGCACTCTTAAAGGTTAAATATTTTCTAAAAGGCCAGACACAATGAAATGTTTAGATATGTTTAATAAATAATAAAAGAAAACATGAAAATGCTGAATATCTACTTACAGTAAACACCCGAGTTTCAGTCATAGGAAATATAAACAACAACACAGATGGAAAGACTCAAACAGATACAGGAAAAAAAACTGCATTTTGCTAATATATTTTTCTAACTGACTGAAGAATTGCTGTTCTCTAGTTACTTACTAAACCAAGGCAAGATGATCATGGATCAGTGTCTTGTAGGTCCAAAAACAGAGTGTACACCTTACCTGTCTCATTAGTACTCAAATACAGTTTCAGTGCTGACTACAGAATGACGTCACATCTGGTCACCTGACTCTTTTGTTCCCACACTACACCTCACTAGAAACTGAGCCAGGATCTGGGACTGATGTGTCACAATACACACATAGAACTTTAGCTAGGGTTTAATACAACAGCTGGATACTGTAAAACAATTCCAGCACTTCCACCCTTCCTGCAGAAACTGACAAGCTATTTTCTGGCAGCATTCAGACATGTGAGATAAAATCTTTATGGCCTAAAGCTTGTCTTGTAATTTCAGGCTGTTTTTCTTAAAGTTAGCTGGGCTGAGCTTACCCCCTTGCCTTCCGGTATTCTCTGTTAAAATACATACAATTCATTACTTACAACAATACAGTCTGACATACATTTACATTTAATAAAATCAAAAAGATATACAGAAGTACAGGGATCAAATCCAAGCAGCAAAATGCAATAAAAAAAGATATCCACAGCAGGCTGAATAGCATAGGTAAAACTGGTTTAATATAAAGTACCAATGTTAATTTGTTCTTTAGTTAACAAAAGAGAAGATAGATTATATACTAGTTCACCTGTCTGACGCTCCTTGTAGAGGGTCCCTTTGAATCACCCTGGTTGTTTGAGCCTTTCCTCCCTCTTCTCCTCCTGCTCCATGAGCTTTACGTTTCTAGTACTAAGTATTGTGAATTTGAGTAGTAGGGAAGTTGATGTGTACAGTGATATTGAATACAATGAACTTTGTTGGATATTATATTTCATGACTAATTATTTCATTGTTTTATTATGTTATTGGTACTTTATATTAAACCAGTTTTACATATGTTATTCAGCCTGTTGTGGATATAATTTTTATTGTATACACTTATATTTCTTTTCTGTCCAGCAGAACCCACTGTTGATACATTTTTAACACAAGTAACTTTACAAATACATTTTTAACACAAGCACCTGTACAAATCAGTTTGATAATCAAATGACATATAATTCTTTACAAAACTCCAGCTAGCTATACTGGCATATGTTACACATGCACTACCCTACTCCCTCTGACACATCTGGCAATAACTCACATCATCACAGTACTAATCCTTTTATCCCCGAGGTGGTTAATGAGTTGTTTCTTAATCAGTCTGTTGTTTTGCTCACTTTTTTCCCTTCTGCACAATCTGCTCGTACGAAGGTTCTTCATACCTTGGATTTGCATACAGATATTAATTGGATAAAACTAAAGCCATTTGTAAATATGAGCAGCTTTCTGTTTCCTTTCATCCTAGGTTTTTAAGTTTAGCTGTTTCCAAGCAAACCATTTCTTCCTGGATATCTAAAGCTATGAACCAGATTGTCAAAACCCATATGGCTGAGACCATATTGTCAACAGTTTAATTCATCAAACCATTCTGTCTGAGATCACAGTACAGTGGGGATGGGAGAATGTGCCCCTTCCCCACTGTACTGTGACCTTATAGTTGGAATACATAATTAGCAGGGGGGTGTCGGGGGGCAGGGAATCTTTTCCCTGCAAAAACATTGTTTGTGTTGTTTGCAGGTATAGTTTGGCTTCTTTTAGTTGATTGATGAACTAAATTGTTAACCATATTGTCTCAACCATATGGGCCTTAACATTCTGGTTCATTCATCTTTACATATGTCCGCAACCTCAAAGGAAGCACCCAGATCTGTTCATAACTGGTGGTCAAGGACACCATATATACAAATATCGTAGATATAGCAAACTTGCTGGCTGACAGATTCAATGAAAACTTTACCCCTCTACCCCCCATCAGTAAATCAGGACATCCCCAGTACCTGCCCCCTTCCCCTCATATCTAGGGAACATGTCATCACTGCTCTCTCAAAGGCAAAAAATACAGCCACCATGGGACCCGCTAACATCCCAGGCAGCATCCTACATGAACTCAGGCAGGAACTTGCAACACCATTAGGCACCATATTCAACCAAAGCCTGAGTACTGGCTTCATCCCAGCTGAGTGGAGGATAGCCACTGTCATCCCTTTACACAATGGTGGAGCGTCTACCGATCCAGGAAATTATAGAGCCATCAGCCTAACTAGCCTGATCTGCAAGGCCATGGAACGGATTATCATGGACCTCATTAACAAGGACATTGGCAACCTCCAAACACTTGATTCCACACAGTTGGGCTTCATCAAGGGGAGGTCATGTCTGCTTAATTTGGTCGACATCTTTGAGACAGTCATCAAAGCCATGGACGAGGGGAAGACGGTGCACACTGCCTACCTTGATCTGGCCAAAGCCTTTGACACTGTTCCGCACTTGGGCAAAATAGATCAACTCTCTCAACTAGGCATCAATCCATGTGTTACCAGATGGGTAGCAAACTGGTTCACTGATAGAACCCACGTAGTCAAAATAGGGGATGCCACTTCAAGCAATAGACCCGTAACAAGCGGCATACCCTAGGGTTTGGTCTTGGGGCCTCTGTTATTTGGGATATAATTTTCTGAGGTGCAGGCCAAAAAGAGTGGGCTATGGCTGACCAAGTTTACAGATGACTGCAAGCTGGGTGCTGTCATCAATTCCCCTAGTAATGTGGACATTCTCCAAGACGATCTCACTCAGACAAATGACTGGTGCTAGAAACATGGCCTCAAGCTGAATAGCAAAAAATGCATCATTATCACCTTTGGGGAGAGTGATGTCCCCACAAATTATCACATTAATATCAACGTCATAAGCACTCAATCAGTGAGGCTCTAAGAACATTAAATAAGTTTGGTGGATATTAATATTGGAAATGTTTATGTTATTTTAGTTTTTATTTTTACTGTTGAGTAATACTAATGAGTCATCAGTTTTGTGATTGGGCTTCTTTAAAGTCCATGAGTATGTTGTTTGCTCATACCACTGACAGAGCCAGAGTCTGCTATGGGTTTGGTTCGTGAGCTTCCAAAAAAGAGTGCTTTTGTTGTAGTACATAGTCACTCACAATTTCATCAATCCACACAAGGAAGAAAATAACTGAAGGGTGTTACATATTATGTTATTATATGAAAGTAGATTTATAACTTGAATTTGATGTGGTGCAGAATAAATTGAGTATTTCTGAGTGTGTGTGTGTGTGTGTGTGTGTATCCATCTCTCTCTCTATCTATAAAGATATATATTATATGGGCGGCGCAGTGATGAACATTGTCACCTCACAGCAAGAGGTTCTCTGGTTCGATTCTCGGCTGGGGTGCCTTCTGTGTGGAGTTTGCATGTTCTCCCTGTGTTCGCGTGGGTTTCCTCCGGGTACTCCAGTTTCCTCCCACATTCCAAAGACATGCATCTGGAGCATTTCTCCCCGGGCCTCTACTGAAAACAGGCTCTGTGGAACCTAGTCGGACTTTCCCGGTCAACAAATGATAAATAAATAAATAAATAAATAAAAATATATTATATATGGGGGGAGCTGTTAAAATAATGTCAACCTCTGTTTGCGTGACACACTTTGGGCGACAAAAATGCAGGTCAGTTGAGGTAAAGATTGGCAATTCCTGGGAATGAGGAGCATGCCCTTTCCCCAAGGATCATAAAATGTCATAGCTTGAATAAATAATTAATAGGTGGTATGGGGGTGTTGCAGAGCAAAAACAATGTTTTAAAATTTGCATCCTCTGAGGAATAAACTTGGAGCATGTGCCTAAGCATGTTGACGTTTGATAATGTTAATATGTCAATGATAGCAACACCAATATTTTGCCAATTTGATAAAGGTAAGTATATATATATATATATATATATATATATATATATATCAGCAGAGAGAGAGAGAGACCAATCTGTATAGATCTGACTATATCCATTCATCCATTTGTCCATCCACAACCCCTTATTCCCATTTTTGCACATGGGGTTGAGGTGTCACTTCAACAGTGACAATCATCTAGAGCCAAGGTTTACACCACCACTGGCTAGCCCTGCTGCAGTAGTTCATCCACAACACACACTCGCATGCACACTCACACCTATGGCCAATTTACAGTGTCCGATCCACCTATTGCATGTCTTTGGAATGTGGAAGGAAACTGGAGCATGAGGAGGAAGTCCACGTGAACACAGGAAGGACATGCAGACTCCGCACAGAAGGCACCACAGCCAAAATCAAACTGAGGTATATATATATATATAGTGTGTGTGTGTGTGTATATTCATACGTCTTCTCTCTCTGGATATATATATATATATATATATATATATATATATATATATATGTGGATACACACACACACACACACACACACACACACACACACACACACACACACACACACACACACACAAAATTTGTTACATGTGCTTCTTATGCTGATCTTCTGTGTAAAAGTGGCTCTGCTGGATAGAGGCACAGGGAATTAAAATAAGGGGTGGAGAAAGCCAACACATTCTGGCTAGGCTTATAAATGCCCTTGGGCAGATAGCCTAGTACTTACCTTTGAACTTATGAACCTAAAATGTCAAATTTTGAAATACACAACTGTGTTCAGCTTGCTTGGCAGTAAAGCATGATGAAAATAATAGCTGTGGCTTACTTCACTTTCAGGTGCACATGCTGAGAAAACTGAAGCAGAGACAAAAGAAGCAAACTGGAAGCATTAAGGACTCAAAAACAGAGAATGTCTTGCCTGGTGAAGGAGGCAGCTGAGAAGAGGCAGCACTTTGTGCAATATACTGATAGCACATTAGTTTAATGTGGAGGAAACAATGCTGCAGAGCAACTTGTCCAGTGAAAGCCTGTCACAGTCCTCTCCTGTGGATCATTGTTCTGTTATTATGAGTATTACGCGCCTGCTGTACATATTACAATGGTATACTTTTGTCAGAGGTGGTGCTGTGGTCATAGTACTACACCTCTGTTTGGAACACAGAAGCCTGACAATAGGTGCTTCTTTTCCCCAGCTATAGTGACTTTTTATTTTTATTTTTTTAAGTATGACAGATGGCTTGTTGGTGTTCCTTTTGAGTTTATAGCAGGTAAGCTGATATATCACCAAGTTCTAGGAGTTTGGATAGTTTGCTCTTTAAAAGGTTGTTTACTTCTGTTATTTTATTACTGGGTAATTTAGTAGCTGTTTTAAACTGCTACAAAGTGGTTACAAGGTTTGTTAAACTGGTTATCTAAGAACTGAAGTTGAGTGAATGTTATACATTTGACGCTTTTTATACATTTTAATTGGCAGACATTTAAGGTGTCATGAACCTTTGTGAATGCCACTTAACTGACTTGGTGTCAGTTTAGCTCATCAGGAGAGCTTCCATGGCCAAATACTGCAATATATAAATGACAGAACTTTGTACAGTGGTTGCACATGTTGTGAAAAACAAGTACATCCTAGCATTTTACAGCTGCCTTCACATAAACCCAAAGGCTGCTTTATCCCTGTGACATGCTGTTGTGATTTTGTGAATAATTGCAGTACTGGGATTTGTAATTTATTTACAAAATACTGTAACCGTAGATGGGGACCTACAAGTCCTTATCTCATTTTTAGCACACCTAAATGAATCTTGTACTTCAAATGACTAATGAATGCTACAGAAATGTTAATCAGTGGGACCATTGATTTTTGGAAGCCAGTTTTAAGATAATTTGTAAAAATTAATTTGTTAAAGTAAGCTATTATGGGAGGGACTGTGATTTAAAAGGTGTGCCAATTATATTTAACTGCAGAACAAATGTGCTTTAATGGTAACAATTGCTTTTTGAAAACTGTTTTTGTGTTTCATGTCCTACATCAGTGTCTGCCAGTGTGGTGGCTTAAAACTACAGAAATGCTTGTATATATGTTGTAATTTAATCTTGGTGTTTTAATAAGTAAGTATTATGACAAGCTCTGATGCAGTATGCATCGTCAGCATTTCAGAAATGTGGTCCATGTACACTGTTGTCTTTAACTTAGATTTATTTTGGGGTATTTGTTATGTATTTCTACTTTAAACGTAATTGTACTTTTTCTTCACCAGCTGCGAACTTGTACAGATCTGACACTAGGCTCTGAAACTACACTGTCTGAGGAAAATAGACGTCTTAATTTCTAGATTCACTTCCCCAGGCTTTTCAGACTTTTACATATAGCAGGTGGAAAGTTATAATAGTTTCAGTTTGGGCATTGTTGGTAGCCTTTTCATGATGTTGGGGTTAATCAGTAGTACACCATACTATGTGGTATTAGGTTATGAAAGTTTAGAGAATATTGTTGATACTTGTAGTTGTAATTAGACAGTGAAGCTGGACTGTGTCATTACCATTTAGTGTAAATGTGGCTTTGATACAGGTTTGTCACAGCCATGAGTAAAAGCCACTGAGCTACGACATAGACTTGGTGAAATTAGCATCTGTGAAACTGTTTACTGGCTAATCAAATGTAGTGCAACTGATGTCACCAGTCATAAGATTCACTTTGTGAAAGTACATTACACAAAATTAGTCTATACAAGAAACTGTATAATTTGCTGTACCTAAGAGTAAACTGTCTCCTGAAGAATTTTCATAGCTTTGTTAGTGTATGTCAGAGAGAGATACAAGGAAGTTGTGATAAAAAAAGTCCTACCTGTTAAATACTGATAACAGAGCATTCCAGTGGGCAGTGGCTTATGAGAAAGACATCACCAAAAACACATCTCTCCCTCAGGTTTTATATTAGATGTAGTTTCTCTTTATCTCTGATGTCCATTATCCATTACATGGTTAAGCTTGCTCAAACTTTGAAAGGTTAAGTAGCTTGTGAAAGCATGTATGGACATAATTGGCTTATGTGGTTTCTTGAACATTTCTGACTCTTGAAAAGCTATGCTACTGGTATTATATCTTTACTCTTTAAAAGGAGACTACATCATTCTCTGACTGTTACTGATAAAGGTGAAAAGGTTTTGTTTGCTGCTTATACTTTTAAGAATAATGTGGTACCAGCTTGCACAATTGGTTTGAGAGTAGATTTCACTTTTAAATATTATTTTAAAAATTGGTTTTGTTGGCCTGCTGATGTATTTTTTCCTGGATTAAGTTTTAAGGCTCCCATCTGTTGTGTCAGACCCGTATTCTTACTGTTTCTTGAAACTTAGTATTTTATACCTAGATGTTTGGAAACACTGTGCATTGTTGTGCCAGCCTTTAACCATCTTAGAATCTGTTTACATCTTAGAATAACATCACACTTCAGTACTATTCTTCTTTGGTGTATTAGATAAGTCATAGTTTCTGAAGCAGTGTTGCATGGCTCTGTACCAAAACAGCAGCGTAGTAAACCAGAAGCTTGAGTCATGAGAAGAAGGTGCTCATGAAGTGGGTTCTTTTGCCAACAATATTATGTGACTTTGTTATGTAATATAATAATTCAACATTAGCTTCCATCAAAATCTGTTATCTGCACGCTGTTGTGAACTTCTGGATGCTTCCTCCTGATGCCTTGAAATATATATAGTGGTGTTCCCTGAGCCAAGACATTTTTTTTCTGCAGGTTAAGTTCAGAACTCTCTGTCTTTATCTAAAGAGTCTAGAACCAGAGTTATGACATTATTGTTTGAGGTACATCAGTCAGACCAACAGTGTTTTCAGGGAACTTGGAATGTTTTGCTGTTTGGGAGCTTATCCTGTCCGGTCTAGATTTCTACTTGGAATAGTCTTCCAACAATGAAATATAGAAATAGCCATCGCAGTACATGTTTGCTCGTTCATCTTTCTTTCACAGTGTGGCATTTTGTAACTTTAGTCATTCCAAACAGGAGCATTAGATGACTGTACTTCACTAGCTAGTGTCTTTCTGGTTGAATGTTCCTTTATATGAACATACATGCACACACATGATAATACTGACAGAAGACTTATAAGGTCTCTCAAGTCTAAGTACAGCAGTTAGCCAAAGTAATATAATCCTCTACACAGCTTGTCTAACCTTCAAATGTTATATGGTTTCTGGGTTGCTAAGATTATTAAAATGAGCTTCAGAAACAGGAATATATTGTTATGCATTTCATCATAGACCTTTGTACAGTCTGTTCACCCATGAAATGGTATTATGTCAGATTGCTGGTCAATATAAAGAGTGCCGTAACACTGAATAAATTTGTTAAATGTACTTCTAGAGCTGCAGCATATTAAGGCTGTTTTTACAGCAGCAGCGGCAATTTGGAATAAAAATAGGTCAATAGGCACACAATAGACAAATGTTAAACCTGAAACTGTATCCTATGCTCCAGTCCTGTCATTTAGGATAGAAAATATCTGTATCTTCTATCAGTGGTATTCAAAGAATTGTTTTTGGTTAATAGTGCTGGTTGCCCATTATCTTTAACTCCTATTACGATTCCATGGCTTCTGAGTCTGCATTTAAGATAGATTGTATTGTGCTTATTTTCCCACTGTTATACCGTCACAAATTAAAAAGTTTAGGTACAGATGTCCTTTAGTAACTTAATAAGAAAGCCAAATAGAATGGCTAACATCAGCATCAACAGCAACCACCCTGTAATTGCAGAATGAGGATGCTGCGAGGAACAAGTGAATGGGTGAAGCATAACTAAAGTGTTGTTATTTATATCCACTGTAATGTCTTTGTAATAACAGTCTCACTTAATTTCATCTGGAATTTCAACATCCTTTCTGTTTTGTAATCAGTAGTATCAAAGCAAATGAACCAGTTTCAGTGGAGCCCCCAGTCTGTGGGCCAGGGTATAGTATTATACTGAGTTCATCTTGAAATGCTGAGGACAGTGACTGTAGTCTTCATAATAGTGAGACTGTTACCATCCTCTGCTCTGAGGTGCAGTGATACAAATAGCAAGGGTGTGTGGTTCTGCAAGAATTCTTTAAAAGCATTTTACTGACTTTCATAGGAATGATACTAGGCAAGCAGTCACAGGGTCCATAAGATTTCCAGCCATATACACCTTTAGGAAGACGCACTTCAAAGTTGTTGCCACCCATTTTGAGCATATAATAGTACCCATCTCCCAAATCAAGTAGGGCTATAGATAATGACTCAGCTAAAAATTTGTTTTGAATCGTCCAGTCATCAAAACTCTCCATAAAGTTGCACAAAGTGGTACTTTGTTTGACCTGTAGTGGCACCTTATTCCACAGGCTGAAAATACATTGAGTTAGGAATATATCCATCAAGCACATCTTGTTTATTTGTTGGTTTAGGCTTAGGTCCACAGTGTAGGTGTTTGTAGAGGCATTACTTTTGTGAAGAAATAAGAGGTCAAATAAGAATTGGTCTTTCATCTCTTAAAAGGGAAACACAGGATACCTCCGAGAACCAGTTGGACTACTGAGCATAAGGAGAGACAAACTAATCAGTCAGGTAGTAGAAGAATATAAGGCCTTTAATTTTCTTGGTTAGAAATCTTTGAGGCCTTTCCAGTTGAGCAGTATGCTTGGATTTGTACACACCAAAGGGGCACTGTCACATGATTGTATCTTAGTAATATGAAGGAGTAATGGTAGCAGAAATAAAATGCAAGTTCTAAACATGCTTATAAGCTATTATAAAGCAGCTAGACCTTTCAGTATGAGATGATTATTTTTTTTCTGTTAAATAATACTTGCTTAACTATGTGAGCTAATTGGTAACTAACAGTAATTGCTGCTTTGTTCCCATTGTTTAATATTTTGTGCCACTGATTATTTTGCATCTTTTCCATGGTTTAAGCATTAAAGGTATTTCATTTTTTTGTATCCTTGTATTGCCATCTTTAAGTGTGCATGACTTTTCCTTTAGCCTGCCTCTTAAGAATCTGTGTTGGGTATGCTTAACTGATAATAGATAAAAAGAAACACTGTCTGTACCTAGTTGTCTGATATGCGGTGTAGTGCTTTACCTGTCATTTTGTGCTGTTTTTGCTTGGTATGGATTACATCCTGATGGGGAATATACAGGGATACAATTCCATTGTCAAAATGGGTACTCATGCATTACATATGTTAACTGACTTAATGCCACACACATCGTATGCCTCCATATCTAAATGTATTCTGCTTAGTCAGGTTGCGATTGTTATATGGATTTTAAATAACATTTAAACTATTAGTATATCGTGAAAAAGTGTAAGCATTTGAAATGTAATAATTCTGAAGCCAATTTGTTTTGCAGAGCAGTCTTTAACTTGTGTATGTAATTCTTTTAGTCGCAGATGGCTACTAGACAGAGTGAGGTACACTTACACCAACAGCAAAAGAAAACTGTCATGTTACTAAATTCCAGGTGCATGCTGCATTTGAAATTCTAGCTCTTCAGTTCCCTTTCTTAGGTTGTTTCTTTCCGTCTAGTATCATGACAATAGTGCAAACCAATCCAACTCACGTGAACCAAGAGAAATACGCCAATGACCAGCGAAGCTTTAATACACCCTTTAATTTAACACAACCAGCTGAACGAAAAATAACAAAACTTGAAAAGCACTCCGATAATCCTGTGCAGTTCAATTAAAAGCAATTGCAAATGTACATTGCGATTAAGCGCTTTCATCCACTCAATCGTGGACTTCTTCAGGATGTACATTTGCAATTGCTTTTAATTGAACTGCACAGGATTATCGGAGTGCTTTTCATGTTTTGTTATTTTTCGTTCAGCTGGTTGTGTTAAATTAAAGGGTGTATTAAACCTTTGCTGGTCATTGGCGTATTTCTCTAGGTTCACGTGAGTTGGATTGGTTTGCAGCATTTACGTTACACACTTGGTTCGTTATCATGACAATAGTGACAGCTCTCAGTTTGTGTTGTTATTATTGTTATACTTATAATTTGTTTGTTTTAATGTTTCTTCTTTACAACATTTTATGCTTAGAATGCATAGTTTCTGTTTGTTGATAAGTAGGATGCCAGCATTTTGTGATTATATTGTCTTGGTGTTTTTGTTTTGATAGAGTAGCCTCTGTATCTTTTTATTTTTGATTTGGTGCACGATCACTAGTTAGAATCCATTTGCTTTGATACGTATTCATGTTTGAATCAGGAGTGTCCAATACTTAGAATTTAGGGGATTCATATTTATCCTTCCCTGGCCAAATGCTTAATTCAGGCTGATTTCATGAAAATGGATAGTTTGAGTTTGGTGATTATGGTTCATAGGTTCATAGATTAGTACTAAGCTAACTGCCTTTGCAAGCCATTTTAAGCCTAGCCAGTTATCCCTTGTGAGACTCAAACCCTGCACCTTGTGTTTGTAAGGCAAACACCTTAACCATTAGGCCACCCTCCCAACCCTTTGTAGATTCTCTAAATCTGATGGCCAACTAGAAAAAATAGACTTAAGTTATTATTATTTCATTATGGGCTAAGAGAATGCCTTAACCTGGGAACAATTACAGCATATAATGCTTCTGTATGCTTGTCCACACAGTGTGAGTAAAGGCAGCTACCACTGAGGTGGTTCATAGTACCAGATTTCATTTAAAAAATCAGCTTTGCCTTAGAAATATGAGATCAGTCATACAATTGTCTGTAGTAGGGGCTTCCATTGACTGTAGTCTTAGTCAAGGAGCTCATATAGTGGCTTCACTCATCCTGCAACAAACCAAGACATTTCTGAACATTTCTTGACAGATTGACTCAATGGATTTGGGTAGGAAGCTCACTTCAGTCTTTTAACAATTCAGTGGACTTGGTCCACTGGAGTTGCATATCATTCATAAAGAAGTGTTATTAGTGGACAAAGCAGTCAAGAATTGTCTTTTAATAGAAGATATAGACATTCAAGTAGTCACCCAAAACAGGGCGCCATGTGGGACATGAACACAGTAGCAGAATGTTGTACCAACCCTGTACATTAGCTGTGCAGCTATACGACATGGTGATGTCTGTGGAACTTTGTTTAGTGGCAGTGTATCTCCCAAGAAAAAAGGAGTCTGGTGATAGACTGCCTCAGCCAAGCAATTAATTTAGGCATCAAGTCTCCACTTGGTTGTAATGTTTCTGTATGCTTGTCCATACTGTGTAAGTAACATGTCAGCTACCACTCTGGTGGTTCATAATACCAGATTTCATATAAAAAAATCAGTGTAGCTTTAGAAATAGTTTTGTGGTAAATGTGTTGTGCTTTTATACTGTTTGCGTATATTTAGGGGAAAGTAAATGTGTGAATGTTTCTGTTCACTAAGTGACAACTTAACTTCCGACCTGCTCCTTCAAGCTGAGCTTACCAGGGAAAAGGGTATTCTCGGGTATTTTGAGAAAAAGTGTACCATTTGTGGATTTACTTTTTTTAAACATCTTTATTAAATTATTACTTAAGACACAGTCAAACACATATTAACAGAAAAGTAAACAAACCACTTCAACATTTTATACATTGCATATATTTTTTTTGCTACTATCATCATTCCAACATTACAAAAAATTGCTGAAGTCCTGCCTTCCCTTAAACATCACTCCTTCTCCTAAACATAATTATGCATGTGTTTTTCCCACAATTTCAATTTGCTTCTATGTAATTTGTGCTTTCCCCTTTCTAAAGATTCCTCTTCTACTTTTTGTAATATTTAATACCTCAGATACAATTGGGGTAGACCTTGATTTCCATTTTGTAGTCTTTGCTTTTTTGCAGCCAACAGAATTAAACTTAAGGCCTTACTATGTTTAAGCAATTCAGATTGTGTATCCTAAAGAATCATTTTCTTAGTTACAGCCATTCTTTCACCCAGTATGTCTGATAGGGTACTCTGTAGGTAATTTTAAAAATCTGCCATCTCATTACACTCCCAAAACATATGTTTTCAGTTTCATCTTTCTTTTCCATCATACCTGCAACATTTGCTGTCTGCCTCAGGACAAATACTTTGAAGTCTGCTCGGTGTATAAAATACCTATGCAGACACTTCCAAGCAAAAACCCTAAACTCTCTGATCCTGGTTGCATCCTTGAGAGCGACACATATGTCTTCTCATTGTTTTCCTGTAAATTTGCTTTTTTATGTCTTCTCATTGTTTTCCTGTAAATTTGCTTTTCCAGTCTGTTTTCCCGATCTTTTCTAACCTCCTGTGATTGACTCTTGTAGTTCTCATGCAATATTTTATATCCCTACTAATTATCCCTTTATTTAACAGCAGCTTCTATTCAAGATTTAACTAAAATCTCTACCAGGGCAAGTCTTTCACTTAAAACTTCCCTGTCCCTTTCTGTTTGCATGTACTCTGAGACCAAATCCTGGTAGGGATGGCAGTCTTTAGCTTGCAATCCAAATGTCTTCTTAGCCTCGTCCCACTTTATTTTCCTTCCTGCTTGAGTTATTTGCTCCTAATATCTTGGTTCATTTACCAGATTTCACCAATAAATTCCAGCCCCCCTCCTCTCTATTTTCTGTACCCCCCTACTACTTGCAGTCATCCCTTTTGACAAAATCTTTTTTTCTCCATTCTTGTATTGGCTTAGTTCTTAGAATACTTTCTCCTATTTTATGTCTGTAATATTCTGTATGATTATTATTCATCTCCTTAAGGATCTGCATCCAAAATCTTAGTCTTTCTATATTTCTTGAACTTCCCCCTTGCTTTATCATCATCCCCTTACACTTTGAATTATAAGCTTCTGTTATGTGTATGACCCTTAACTGTGTAGCTCTAAAATATCCCTTCAAATCTGCTAAACCTAAATCACCTTGTTTTACTGGATGGATCAACTTATTCCACTTCAGTCTTACCCTCTTTCCCTCCCAGATAAATGCCTTCAATTTTTTATTAATTATTGTCCATACATTCTCATTGGGTTAATTAAAGTATGCCTGACCTGCATACAAGACTAAAGAGACTAGAAGCATTTTCACTACTTGTATCTTACTATCCATATCCATAAATAAGAGTTTCCAGTTTCTCAATTTTTGTATTTTCTTTTTAGTCTCTTCCTACATATCTTAGCTGTCTAAAACAGAAGTCTTTTTAATGCATACGCCTAAATGCTTCATCTTATCATATCCCCATAAATATGGGTATTCCTGAAACAATTTGTGTGTGTACATAATTTACAGCTATAGCCTTTGTTTTATCTTCATTAATTTTATATCACGAAAAGACTTGAAACTGTCTCAAAATGTTTTACAACACTGAGATGTTCTTTTCTAGATTAATCAGGTACAAAATAATATTACTTGTTATTACAGCCAACTTTTCTTGATTACCATACATATTATTTATTTATTTATGTGTCTTTTGGTAACCAGGTTAGTCCAACTGGGCCATATGACCTGTTTTCAATATATATATATATATATATATATATATATATATATATATATATATATATATATATATATAAAACAAGACCAAAAAACCACTGCAATACAAAATCCAAAGCTTAAAAACCACCACGGGTGACAGGACTTGGTTCAAAGGATCCAAAATGTGTCCAACTGAAGAAAATCATGAGCAAAATAGCTGAGAGATATACGACAACTTTTATTCTTTAAAAAATATAAAAAGGTGAAAAAATCAGTCAAGCGCTTTCGCCTGGTTCCTACCAGGCTTTTTCAAGATGAAGAACCATTACAAAACTGGA
This sequence comes from Protopterus annectens, assembly GCF_019279795.1. NCBI lineage: Eukaryota > Metazoa > Chordata > Ceratodontiformes > Protopteridae > Protopterus > Protopterus annectens. The sequence continues at coordinate 96,738,911 of NC_056751.1, forward strand.
TTGTTATATACTACTTGAAGTTAAGAACTAATTAGTTCAACTTCAATTACAGTTGTTCTAAGTACAGATGTAAAGCACCAGTGACATTCGTAATATCAAATCTAGCAGCAAGCTAGTGAAATTCATTGCACAAATAAATGTTGATAAAAATGCTTTAAAAATTTGCGAAATTGCATCTATACGAGCTCTTATAGGTATTCAATATGCAGATAAATAAATCAATAGATAAATAAATACAGTCGCTTGTCGTATTAAAAACATGTAGCAAACAATAATTCATGAATTTCATTCATATACATCTTCTGCAGCACCAATCTATACTGTTGTCTGCTAGAATATAAGGCCCTATTTAATTATAAAAATTAATTGTACCATTAATTACCAAAACAATAAAATACAGTAGGGACTTCCCAATCTAGAAAAATAAAAATAAAACCTAAAAAGTAATGTATGACCAACTCATAATCTTTCTCTATTTAATTTTAGAACGCTGGCTATACTAATACCTTTATTCAAACCTGGAATTTTCGTGGCATTTAGCTTAAGTTGCCACATCAATTCCTTGTTTTCCAACCGAGTCTCCCAGTCACCCCCTCTGGGGTCCTGAGTGACTTGATCCAAAACCAGAAATTTTAAATTCATTTTACTACAGACCAAAGAATGCTTATAAAAGGCGATGGTATCCTTTTCCTTTGAAATCTCATATAGATGCTCATATATTCTTTTTCTTAGTGGTCTCTCTGTCTTGCCTATATAAAAACTACCGCACTCAGTGCAGGTACCGAGATAAACCACCCCTTTGGATGCACAATTAAAGTAGCCTTGGGTACTAACTCTAAAATTTCTGGATGGAATAAAGAGATTACTTTGGTCGTGAATGTAGGCGCATTGCTTACATGCACCACATTTAAAAGTACCTACTTTATTGCAAAGATACAAATCCTTTTTGTACCTGTAGCCACCTTCCAACAAACCCTTTAAGTTGGTATCTCTCCTTTTTGTAAAACCAGGCTTGTCAGGAATGATTTTGTTAATGTCATCCTGCAATGTTAAAAGTAGCCAATATGTAAGAACGGATGCTTCTATATGTTGGGAGTCTCTAGTGTAGGTATAAATAAAATGACTGCTTTGTAAACATTGGTCAGTGGCAATAGTTGGTATCAAGCCCCTACCTTTACCAAGTAGTGGTGGGTATTTTGATTCCCTCTCTTGTAAAACTTCTTTGATCAAATCTTCCACCAGATGAATTGGGTAGCCCCTCTCTAAAAAGAGTTTCTTCAGAAAATCAACCTCATTTAAAAAAAGTGCTAAGGTACTTGTCATTCTGGATGCTCGAATGAGTTGTCCTTTTACAATACCTTTTTTCTGATAAAACGGATGACCGCCATCAAAGTGTAAAAAGGTGCTAGAAAAGGTTCTCTTCCTGTAAATTTGGGACTGAAAAAGATTGTTAACCTGGTCTTTACTTAAAAGAACATCCAAGTAATGTAATGATTTGTCATTAACTTCATGTGTGAAAGCTAAAAAATCGGTAGTGGAATTAATGTAAGTGACAAAATCCAAAAAATTATCCATGTCACCATTCCAAAGTATACAGATATCATGTAGGTATCGCTTGTAATATACAATTCGCCCTACCCAGCTAGATGAAAATATATACTTATTCTCCCATAGGTGTAGTACTATATTAGCGTATGTAGAGGCACAGGCTGTGCCCATCGCTACCCCCTTTCTTTTGCCTAAAAATCTCTCCGTTAAAATATACAAAATTGTTGTGAAACACCACCTCCATAAATTCCACCAATAGATTAACCATACCATTACTAAATTCAGATTCTGTTGCTAGGACCTCATTAAACCATTCCAATCCCGTCACATGGGGAATACTCGGAAACAGCTCTATGATGTCGATGGTTGCCATCAATAAATTGGAGTGGTACAAGTTTTGACGAATGTCACTGAGGAATTCCCAAGAGTCCTTACAAATTAACCTCAAAGTTGAAACAAAATTCTTCAGGGTCTGGTCTATAAACTTACCCAAAGGTTCTGTAATTCCCCCTGCACCTGCTACTATTGGTCTAAATTTCAGTGGGTTCAATCCTTTATGTACCTTGGGGATCCCAAATATAACCGGGATCCTGGGTTTAGCAACATACAAATAATTATATAGTTTCTCGTTAATAAAACCCTGCATTAAATGGTCACTCAACATATAGTTAATCTTAGAGTACACTATGTGGAGCTCATTTCTCGAAACTAATTCATAAGTCACTTCATCCTGCAGCATATTGTAAATCTGTGTTTCATAAGCCCAGTGATACATTAAGACCACCCCCCCAACCCTTGTCGGGTTTCATCACACGTATACCTTCCTCTTTGAATGAGTTGGTTAGTTGCTGTAAGTAAAAATTGAAATTGTTAGGTGGTGAATTTGAATCTAGAAGATGCTTTCTTTCTTAGGTCCATTTCCACCAGTTCTTCAAAAATTTTTAGACTGGGATGGATAGGTGGATTAAAGGTACTGCTCCTAATGTTAACGTGATTAACAGCAGTTTGCCCTTTAAAAAACAAAGCTAAGTTTAATTTTCTAATAAAAAGTTTCAAATCCACCAGTGTTCTAGGTAGATCCATGGACCGCAGGGGCACAAACTGAAAGCCTCTGGTAAACAATTCAAAAAATTCTGGTGAGATTAAAATATCCGTAAAATTATATATTGCAAGACCATCTTTCTTAAAAACCTGGTATTTGTCTGTAGACTCATCTTCACTATTGCTATCAGACAAATTCCATTGTTCTCCATTACTTGCATGCCCTGTTCCAACTCTTTTGGTAAAAAGTTGTGTTCCTCCCCCCTGGTCTGCCCTGGGGATACTGAAAAACCTGATGTTGGTTGTTGCTACTTTTCTGCGCCAACCGCTCACTCCTCCTAGGTGGCTCGACTAGTGGGGTGTTGGGATTGTCTGAATTTACCAGCAAAACCAGTCCCTACCTCGTCATTAGTAATATGATGTTTAAATTTCCCTGGTAAGGGATATGCCTTTCCATCCCTGTATTCAAACAAGTCTCGTTCTAGTTTCCTAATTTTACGGTCAATAATTTTTACACAATGCTGGTCTATTTCATTGAAAACATTGTCATAACTTATTTTAATACTCAGAAAATTCTTATTTTGAACAATGTTATCATTCAGGATAGTCAGTTCGTTTAACAGGGTGTTAGCTTTAATTTCATAGTCTTGGGTCATAAGATTTAACATTTCCAGACCCGTTTTATCAAATAATTCCACTAGTTTTGTGTATAGAGTAGATCCATAAACAGCATTGTTGGGGAACTTATAACAACGCAAACCCTTAGGGATGCGCTTTACTCGTATGCATTCCCTCAAGTAATCTATCTCTAGTTGCGTGTTTTTATAGGCATATAACTTGTCATTTAGTTTTTCAAAGTCAAGTTCCATGCAATTAGAATGCCCCTGAGTGTAGAAATCAGTACCTTGTTTAAATGTAAACTGCTTCTCAGTCCAAGCGTGAAAATTAAAATCCTTACGCTGGGATCCATGTACATTGTTCCGACTTGATTGTCTAGCTTCCTGCTCCTCCTGGGTATCAGCCCCCACTAGTAAAATATCATCGGAAGAATTTCCTCTTGCTATGCCGTTCGGCTCTCTAGAGTGAGGGTTGGCATTTCTTTTATCCAAACCTTGCTGCTGATTGCCAGGTAGTGAAACATTACAACTGCTACTGCGTGTACTTAGAAGTTTTTTCATTTGCGTATAAAATAATGGAAATACTAATCCTGTAGATAACATAAGGAATGAAGAGTTTTTATACAAAATAACTCAAATAGTACACTTTTTTCTGTCAGTGTTAACAGAGTAAGTCAGTGATGTACCAGTTAATGGAGAAAGAGAAAAAGGTTAATACTAGTGAGGTTGAAAAGAGACAAATTAAGACAGAAATAGTTTTTTGAAAAATAAAGCAGAGAAAGAAGTAAATAATAGTGAAGTAGAAATAAGACAAGTTGTCCTTGTATTTATGAGTCACTTATTTTCTTTTCCAGTGGCTCTAAATATAACGCAAATAACAAAAGGGAAAGAGGAAGCTCTTGCCTGATTCCTCTGCTCAAACACAGGTTTTCTGAGAGGAACCCTCGTGCTTTAATTCTTGCTTCTGATCATTCATTTGTCCTTCTAATTAACCTTATTCTGTCAGGGAATACAAATGCTTCCATTGCCCTGTTCATAAAATCCTAATGTGCTCTGTCATATGCTTTCTCTACATCAAGACCCACAAACATCAAAGGTATTTTCTTACATTCTGCTTCCCTTTGGATCATTAGTGTTCTATTGATGTCAAATGTTTGCCTCCACAAAACCACACTATTCAATATCTATCAATTTTGGCAGCAGCTTTGCCATTCTTTTGTCTGATATAGACATAAACACTTTATAATCATGGTTAAAAATTGAAATGGGTCTATATGAAGCTGGGTCTGAAGGGTTTTGGCTATCTTTAGGTAACACAGCCACCATAGCTTTCTTCTAAGATGTTGGTGCTTCCCCTCCTTTTAAAATACGTTAATTATACCGTTAAACAAAATCTTCCAGATATTTAACACTTTCTTCCCTCATAACTTCCAAACTTCCACAGGAATGCCATCTGCTCCTGGAGACTTTCCCAAAGATTTATTATACATCACTGTTATCTCAACACCTCCTGTCTTAACTGTTAGTTGTTGAACCTCATCTACCTCTAACCTTGCCATAATTAAGTCTTCCATAAATATTTACATTTGTGCACTTTCTTGATTTCCACATTTTTCTCCTTTATACAAATTTTCATAAAATTTCTAGAATATCTGTAAAACCTGTAAAGGATCTCTGGATATTTTTCTTGTTATAGGTTCCTTAAGTTTGGTGACAACCCTTTCAGTGTTCTGTTACCTAAACCATTGTGCTAAAAGTTTTTGTGCTCTGGAGTTGTTATTTGCTTAACTGCAATCTTTCTAAACTCATTGATATTATCCAGATATTCCCTTATTTTCTCTTTAGTACTTTGCATTTGCTCCAACTCTTGTTTTGTGAGATTCCCCTTATTCTGCAATAGTTTAACATTTTGTCGGCCCCTTTAAGTAATTTCTATTACTTCTTAACCATATATCTTTCTCTTTAATTTCAACCATATTTTTAAACTCCATTTTCATTTTATCCCAGTCACTAGCTAAAACTTTTGAAGATATTTCCATTTTCCCTAATAACTCTCAAATAATTTCCACTACCCATGCCTTCAAATCCTGTATTTTTAACAGAACAAGCCAGTATCTTATTTTTACTTTATTATCCTGCATTTTTATCTTCAATTTTATTGGTGCATGATCAGAAATAGTTACTTGATGTGTGTCAGAGCTTTCAATTAAATGCACATGTTCCTGTGAAATACAATTTCTGTGTAGTCTAGACCAGTTGTTGCACTTTAGGGAATAATACGTAAATTCTGTTGGAGTTTCTGCTACTGAATTCACATCTTCCATACCAAATCTTTTCAGAAATTTCTTCAGAAATCTATCCTCTTTTGTTATATTGTCTCTTCTAGGTTCTCCTGATATATCCTCACTATTGCAAATTCAAATTTCATCCCCACCTGTAAATAATATTCCCTGCTGAAAGCCGATTTTTTTCTCCCAAAATTTTCTTAAGCTCCATAATAGCAGTTTTTGGTGAAATATAAATATATGCCACTGTAATCCTTCTCCCTTGCCAGTAGCCACTTACTACCACAAATTTAACATTTTTGTCTTTTTTCCCTCATCTGTAATTATTAGAACCCCTCTAGCAATAAGTATAATTACTCCCCTTTTCCTCTGTCCCCGATATTCTGTTGAATATCCATTCTGAAATCCTCTCTTTGTCAAATTCACATTTCTTTCCAAATGTGTCTGCTGGAACATTGTTACTTGAACTCTAGATTTCTCAATATAATTCTATACTCTTTCCTTTTTATCTATACATGTAAGGCCATTTATGTTTCAGGATAATATGGACAACATAGCCATTATGATAAAAGCTATCCACCCATTGTATATTTTTTCCCGAATGTATATTTTCAGCTTTTATGTTACACGCAGTATTAATGCTTGGCAAACTGATCTTTTATACATTTGTTTCTTTTCAACCCCATTCCCTAATAACTTGGAACAAACACACAGCACTATGTCCATCTTCAAAACTTAAATTTTTAGCCCTCCAGAAGGGAACAGTTATCCCAAATTGATGGCTTCATGTACAGGTATTATCTAACCTAAAGTTACCCATGGAGGAGAGGTTTTGTTTTGTCCTTCTGCTGCTCAGGTATTAAAACAGTTTGATGAAAGTGGCAATTTGATTCAAGTTGTTTGCAAGATTTTTAGCCCTCTTTCCTGAAGTCTACTAAATCCTCTGGTTACTTTTTCAAAGTAAAAAAAAGCAAGCAGACCTAGTAAGCTTCTGTCAAGCAGGGCTCCAAGAAAAAAAAAGGGCAAGAGGGATCAAATAAAAAACAGGGATCCTTTCAGAAAAAGGGACAACTCTTCACTTCAGAATGACTATATCAATGTTATCCCCACCACCACCACCACTTTCTTAAATCTGTCCCAAAGACTGGTTCTCAGCTTTTTCCTTTGATATCAAATCGTTTCGGACAAATGGGTTCTGAGAGTAGTTAAGCAAGATTACAGGTGGCGCTGGGAAGACCTACCCCTTATTTTAGGGTATTCCTCTTTGTGTGCAAAATCACACAGAACTGTTTCCTCTGGTTTTAAAACATATCCTTTATTTGAGGAGGTGTCATAAAACCTGTGCCCCTAAATCAGACAAGCAAGAGATTATATTCAAGAATGTTTCTGTTGTCAAAGAAGGATATAACATGGACATAATTTCTTGACCTTTCCTAGCTCAGCTTTGTTTGTGAAATTGCCAAAGTTCAATTAACCTTACAAGGTCTGTTACCTCTCATTCCTCTTCTAGAGTGGTTGTTTTTGCAACTCTAGACCTGAAATATGCTTAGCATCATATTCCCCTTGCCACTGAATTCAGTGCTTTCCTCAGATTTTCTGTGTCTATATTACAATATTAATTATCTGCATTACTCCTTGGGTTATGTACAGCTCCATGTGTGTTTTACAAAGTGTGTAGCTCCAGTAATAATTCATTGCAGACTATAGGACATTCACAGTTTTCCTTATTTAGATGATGACTTGTTCTTTATAGAGTCATTTTCCAGGTGCCAAGTCCCTTACACATGTTACAGGACTCCTCAAACTGGATTTTCAGATTAACAGTCAAAACTCCTTAATTCCTTTTCACAGGATAGTTGAGTAAGATACCTTCTAGATTCTTCCCTGGAAGGGACATTCCTAACTCAGGAGAAAGTGATCTTCTATCTGGAAATCTTCCTGAGTTTTTTAATCACTGTCAGACTTCATCTAGGGAGTATCTCAGGATTCTAGGATTCAGGGCATCCATGATCCTCATGATTCCTCTTGCCAGGTTACACATGAGAAGAATCCAGTGGCTGTTAAAAACTATGTGGACCCAATATTCTCAGCTTCTGGAATTTCAAGTTCCAGTCTTGAGTTTTAAGACAAGAGAACTGCTTCAGAGAGCAGACTGCCTGGAGAAAACAGGCCAAAACACATAAAGGTAAAAGAGATTGTAGCTCTGATCCATGCTATAAAATCTCTTCACCATCTGTGGTCACCTGAATCTCTGTAAGTAGTTAGAGACAATACCACAAAGATGTGGTAGATAAGCTTTACTGTCAAAATGTCATGGGACAAAATAAATCTCTTTAGGAGCACCGACAAAAAAATAAGAATGTAAAAACATTCAACAGATCACAATGTCGAATCTGCTTAATGAATTCAGCTGATTCGACATTATCATTGAAGAGATCACATGATGTCCATATAGGAGTGCAGGCAACTTAAACTGCTACTCCTTGCATCACATTTTTGCAGGGGGGCAAGCCAGCCCCCACACCCCCTGCTAACTATATATTCCAACTCCAAGATCGCACTACAGTGAGGAAAAGGATGCATTTCCCACACTGCACTGTACCACAATCTCTGTACAGTACTTCAATTTAATTTCAGCGAATGCAGTGTGCATTCGCTGATTTGACCTTTCGAACATGGAGGTGTTCAGCAAATTGGAAATTCAAACATCCAACTTTTGAGTTTTCAGTCTGGGAGCATCTCGGTTTGTCATTTTGATAGCAAACCAGTAGATAAACAGACATGGATGGGGCACAAGGTCTTCCCTCACCTTGGGAGGTTACTTTGAAGGATTGTTTAATCCTCTAAGCTTCATACATTCCATCACAACAAAATGTAGTGGCGCAGAAGCTTAGTAGGACCAGGACAGACCCTCACAAATGGAATTTGAATGAGGGGGTCTTCCAGGATTTGGTCTGCAATGTTCCTTTGTTTTTCCACCATTTCCACTGATTTCTGGGGGTCAATCTGATGACTCAAAAGGATTCTACAAATATTGTGTCAATTCTTTCCTGGCTCAGGCCAAGAGCATTTACCACAAGCTTTCTCACAGATTGGATATATTCACACAAGATGAGTTTGATATACCCCAGTCTGAAACAATTCCAACTGACTTCTTAGATGATTCAGTCTTTGTACACTTAAGGCACCTGGTTTCTGAGGAAGTACAGCAGGTACTAAAGGAGGCAAGAAAGCCTGCTACTTGGAAATCATAAATGGAAAAGATTTACAGGTTTAGTGCCACACTAATGGCCAGGGCACATTCAGGGATTCTGTACCACTGGTTCTTAAATAGTTGAGTTAGTATCTTATGGCCTTTTTTATTCATCTGTCAAGGTTCATTTGTTGACCATTTCAGCATGTCTGCTCAAGGTTACTCCTCCTTCTGTCTCTGGTCAAGCTGTTGTTGAAAGGGGATTTATGTGTAAGACCACCTTGGAAACAGGTAGCACCTACTTGGGAGCTTAACTTTGTTCTGGAAAAGTTAACTGTGTTTCTTTTAGACCCAGCTCAACAGACTGAATTATGATTGATGACATGGAAGACTGCATTGTGTATTCCTCTGATATCTGCAACCTGAGCATCTGAGTTGCAAGCTATCATGGTGGGTGAACAACAATTGATTTTTCACAGAGATAGTCTTTCTTTAAGAACACATTCCTCATTCGTGCAAAAGTTCTGTTATGGTTTACTTTGAATAAATCCGTCAATCTCACAGGATTGTGCATATTCTGGATATGCACAGGCAGCTCAAGTATTATCTTAATAGAGCTACGTTCTTTAGGAAGATGGAACAGCTATTTATTTCCTATGATGGGACAAAGAGAGGACAACTTGTGTCAAAACATGCTATTTCCAAATGAATATCTCCTGCTACTGTTTTTTATTCATACTAAGGTAAATCACTTCCAGATAGGATCAAGGCACATTATACTAGAGGCTTGTCTTCACTGATGATATACTGGAAATGGGGAAGACTCTAGAAGCATTCTAGAGCCAGATACTTTATCCTCTGTGTGTACTTTTGCAAATCATTTCAAATGGATTCCTTCCTCAGTTCCAGATCAGGATTTGTAAGGACCATCCTTTAGTGGCTCCTGGATCCTAAACCTCCTTCCTCCCAGGTTGGATACGCTAGGTAATCTACCCATATTACTAAAGGCTGCTGCAAGTCATACTGATAAACATGGTACAGTTGTGTAAGTTCCACTCACCGCTACAGCAGATGTTTGAAGTAATTACTGCTACAGTAGCTGCACTCTGCTTCCATTACCCTTTTTTCTGTATATGTTTTTCAATAAAGTTCTATGTTCCTAGCTTTTCATTCTTTTCAAGACAGTAGGCTGTCTACTTTTTGGGGGCAAAATGTTCTGAGGTATTTGAGGGATTCTGGAGCTCAGACTGCTGTTTTAACACTTTGGAGCTTGAGATGCAAAAGCCTAGGTGCATGTGATGCCTGTCTACCTGGCTTGCAGTCAGGGCACCTTACCTCTGTGCCACAAAGCCAGGCACAGATAATGAATATTTGTAGCAGATGTCATATTATTTAAGTAGCTGGCATAGATAATGAATATTTGTAGCAGATATCATATTATTTAAGTAGCTTAGCAATTTTTCTTATTATTTGAACATCTGTTTTGTGATAAATATACTTATGCAACAGTGTTTTACAGTGTTAAAGGGTTTGCCATCCTCTTGAAAGCGGTATTGGCTTCAGCAGGGAAGATATGCTTGTTTGCTGTAGTAATAACAATCTTTGCATCTTTTTTCCCCATTGCCAGAATCCAAATGTGTTCCTGAACTTTGTTGCTCCTTAGGTCATCCAGAAAAGAAAGCATCTTAACATATTGCTTCACTGCATGCAAAACTGCAGCCACCCTTCCCACGCTTACTCTCTGGTTTCAGTAGGCATTCCAAAAAATAGTTAGCTACAGTTTCACCAAAAGAATAAATGAGATTTAAGTACCCTCCCTGGATACAACCTGTAGATGCTCTCACACAGGAAAAATATCACCTTCATTTTCCATTTTGTTTTTAGTTTAACATTGCTAGAGTTCCATACAGGCAAATCCAGTATTGACCAGAGTCACTTAACATATGTGTAAAATGTGGAGAGATAAGAGGCTGTGTTTATATTTACATATAGAGACATTCAGTTATCACATTGATAGATATAGGTAATCAAATGAACTTGCATTCTGCCCCTCTTCTCCTGCATTGCCCTGTTCTGTCCTGTGATCTATCTCTAGGGATATTGTAGCTCATGGGCATTCATTTATTCTTCAATATCTGTTTTATGCATTTCAGGGTTGGAGGAGCTATGGGTGGTCCCAACATTAAAGAAGTGTAAGGCACAGAAACTAATGTAACTTATTATAGGACACACACACACACACACACACACACACACACACACACACACACACACACACACACACACACACACAGTTCACCTATGGCATATC